>NW_024884364.1:2415290-2466058 GCF_019232065.1 Centrocercus urophasianus
TCCTCCCTTCCTCCCTTCCTCCCTTCCTCCCTTCCTTCT
The DNA here is from genome assembly GCF_019232065.1 of Centrocercus urophasianus. Lineage (NCBI taxonomy): Eukaryota > Metazoa > Chordata > Aves > Galliformes > Phasianidae > Centrocercus > Centrocercus urophasianus. The sequence continues at coordinate 2,415,330 of NW_024884364.1, forward strand.
TTCCTCTCTCCCTTCCTTCCTCCCTTCCTTCCTCCCTTCCTTCCTCCCTTCCTTTTTTTTTTTTTTTTTTTTTTCTGCCAGTTGTTGAATGTATTGTCCTCATTCTTCAATGTCACTGCTCAGATATCTCTTTTCCTTCCTACCCAGGATCATGTGATGTTGAACCGAGCCTTGCACTCTTGGCCAGACTCCTGAATTCTAGGAATGATACTGTAGATCCCTGTGAGGATTTCTACAAATATGCTTGTGGCAGCTGGGAAGGCAAACACTCAAGCACAGAAGTATCACAAAACATCTTTGATGTGCTGTTGGAAGAAAATCAGCTGATATTGAAAAGGCTTTTAGGTAGGAAGAGGTGATTGGTGTGGTACCTTCAGCATCTTCCTCAGTCAGAGATGAGAATACCAAGAACTGAGTGCACAAGCATTCCTATCAGGAACTGAGTCCAGTTTTGTTTTTTTTTTTTTCATTCTTCTATCATAGAAAGTAGGGATTTACACCTATAAGAAAAGTCATATTAAAATACTTACATTTCAGACAGTTTAGTTCTTCTCTCCAAGTGTAACAGATGGAAGTCATTCCGTAAAATTCAGGAAACCAGATCATTTTCTTACTGCCTTCTAAAAGTAGAGACTTTTTGCTGTGCCTGTCTGAATGTGCACTCTGGCTATGCCCTGATTCTATATGAGACCAAAGCCTAGATATGCTCCATGTTTGTGTTGTCATCAGTTTCCATGCAAAGAAACTCATGGATTTGGTCTTAGGAAGAGTCATGGCAAACATGAGCTCTCTTGCTTTGGGTTACTTAGAGAAGTGTGAATGTGTTTACTGAATTGGTCTGAATCAAAGTGAAAGGTGATGTTCTCTTAAAAATTTTCTCTGTTCTAATACTGCCCTTCTTTATTAGCTCTTTTGTAGTTTTTTGCATATATATATATATTTTTTCTCCTCAGAGGCCCCACACTTTGAGATAAGAGGCTCAGCTAAGGAAAAAGCAATCCAGTTCTATCGCTCCTGCATGGATACCCAAAGGATAGAATCCCAAGGAAGTCAACTATTGAAGGACCTCATAAATCAGGTGAATGTTTGTGCTACTCCTTCTCTCTCCAGAAGATAAGATAATTATTGCAAGGGATAGGAAAGGGTGAAGTTCAGGCTATGTGATCCTATATAACAAAATTTTGCTAGCGCCCAACTTGTAGGAGAGAAATCTGTTTTTGAGTGTCGTTTAAAGATTTAGCTTTCCAACCATCAGATACCTGAATGTGCCCTCATGACCATGCATGCTAGGACTGATGTGCAGCAACCAAGACTGCCGAGTGAGATCATCTTTAATCTCAAAAGCTCAATTCAGTAGGATTCAACTTACAGATCAGGGAGCATCTTGTAAAATGGGTGAAATGCTCGTGTATGAGATCTGAGGACCATCTGCTACTTCAAGTTTCAGGACACCTTGCTTGGAGAGGAAAACGCTTCTCTTGTCATTCTGTGAGATTCCTCCCAGTGCCAGGAAAGGTTGTCCATCTTTCTGTTAGCAAAAAACATTTATTCCCTCTCTCCAAGGAAGATGCAGAACCATTTTCAGCTGAAGGAAAATGACTGCAGGGCATCCTGTGTGTCTTCTTGTCAGGGAGGAGGAACCCTACATCCCTGATGTTTTTTGTTAAAATGAATAATTTTGGAGAAGTGTGTCCTGTTTTCTCTTTCCTTCACAGCGTTTTTTCTGTTTTTTCTTTTTGTTCTTTTTTTTTTTTTTTTTTTTTCCCTGTATACTGTTCTACTGTTAATTATAATGCATTTTTACTGTGTCACAGAGTGACAGAATGGTTGAGGCTAGAAGGGATCTCTGGAAATCATCTTATCCAACCTCCTTGTTCAAGCAGGGCCATCTAGAGCCATCACCCAGGACCATGTCTTTCGAAATATCTCCAAGGAGACAGACCCCACAACATTTGCCAGTGGTCAGTAACCTACACAGTATAGAAAAAAATACTTCCTGATGTTCAGGCAGAATCTCTCATGTTTTAGTCTGTGCTCACTGTCTCTTGTCCTGGCACTGGGCACAAATGAAAATCCTGATTCCATTCTTTTTGCACATTCAGGTGCATTAATACACATTGATAAGATCTGTTCTGAGCCTTCTCTTTTCCACACTAGACAGTCCCATCTCTCTTGGCCTTTTCTTGTAAGAAGCTAGCATCCCTTAACCATTTTTGTGGCTGTTTGAACTCTCTCCTTTAGCTCATGTCTCTCTTGTATTCTAGAGCCCAGAACAGCGCACAGTACTTCAGGTGTGGCTTCACTAGTGCTGAGAAGAGGGAAAGAATCAGTTCTCTTGAACTGCTGGCAATACTTTTCCTAATTCTGTCTAGGATGCTGTTTGCTTTCTTTGCAGCAAAGGCACATTACTAGATCATGTTCAACTTGGTGATTACCAGGAGTTCCAGGTCATTTTCTGCCAGACGGATTTTCAGCTGGGTGGCCCTCATGATATACTGGTGCTTACAGTTCTTCTCCACATGCAGAATTTTGTATTTCCCCTTTTTGAACTTCATGAAGTTCCTGTGAGGCCATTTCTGCAGATTGTCCATGTCCCTCTGGATGACCCTCTGGTGAACCAGCCACTGCTCCCAGTTTTGCTGTGGGCGCACTCTTCTCCATAATCCATATTGTTAATGATGACGTTGAACAGGCTGCACCCAGAAAGAATGCCTGGGGTATATTGCTAGTTACTGGCTTCCAACTAGACTTTGCAACTCTGGATCCACTGTTCATCCAGTTTTCATTCAATCTACTTCACCTGTCTGCATATCCAGCTCATTCATTCACATCTTGACTCTGAAGTTCATGTAGTGTCAGAAAGCTTTACTGAAGTCCAGGAAGATTCATGACTCTCCCCTCAGTTACTAGGCCAGTCACTTCATTAGGGAACCTTATCTTACTGGTTAAGCATGACTTCCTCTTGGTGAAGCCATGCTAACTATTCCTGATAATTTTCTTCTTTATGTGCCTTGAAATGTTTTCCAGGATTAGCAGCTCCATCACCTTCCCAGAAACTGAGGTGAGGGTAACCAGCCTGCAGTTCCTTAAGTCTTCTTCCTTACCCTTCCTGAAGACAGGAATTACATTTGCTTTCCTCCGATACTCTGGCACTTCTCTCAGTCTGCATGGTCAATCAGCGATTCCTGAGAATGATCTGACAGTAACACCTGCCAGTTCCCACAGCACTCATGGATGCATCCCATCAGGACCCACGGACTTCCATATGTCCAGTTTGCCTAAGTATTCCCTGACCTGTTTCTCTTCCACCAAGGGTATACCTTCCTTGCTCCAGCCTTTCTTCATTGTCTGTGGGACCTAAATTTAGTGAAAGTCAGTCTTGCTAGTAAAATCTCTGTCAAAGAAGGTTGTATCTCAGCCTTCTTCATTTCCTGTGTAACCAGATTATTTGTCTTTGTTTCCATCCTCTGTATGCTTCCTTTTTATGTTTTGAGTTTATATAGAAGGTCCTTGTTCATCCACACAAGCCACCTGGCATTTTTGCCTGATTTTCAATTCATTTAGATGAACAGTTTTGAGCTTGGGAGAGGTGACCCTTCAATATGTGAGTATTGCGTCGGGCTGGGCCGTTCCAAAGTGTGCTGAGAATATTCACCTTGTGAGGAAAAACAGGGGCTCAGTGCTGGGGCCCATCTTGTATAATATTTTTATTGAGGACCTGGATGAGGGCATTGAGTGCGCCCTCAGTTTGCAGGTGACACCAAGCTGGGAGGTGGTGTGGATTTGCCTGAGGGCAGGGAGGCCCTGCAGAGGGATTTAGGCTGGATCGCTGGGCTGAGGTGAATGGGATGAGGTTCAACAAGGCCAAGTGCTGGGTCCTGAACTTTGGGCACAACAACCCCATGCAGCGCTGCAGGCTTGGGGCTGAGTGGCTGGATGAGTGTGAAGAAGAGAAGGACCTGGGGGTGCTGGTTGATGCTCGGCTGAACGTGAGCCCACAGTGTGCCCAGGTGGCCAAAGGGCTGACGGCATCCTGGCCTGCATTAGAAATGGTGTGGCCAGCAGGAGCAGGGAGGTGACCATCCCCTGTACTCAGCTCTGGTGAGGCCGCACCTCGAGTGCTGTGTTCAGTTTTGGGCTCCTCACTACAGGAAAGACATTGAGGTCCTGGAGCGTGCAGTGAAACTGTGAGGGGTCTGGAGCACAAATATGAGGAGTGGCTGAGGGAGCTGGGATTGTTCAGTCTGGAGAAGAGGAGGCTCAGGGGAGACCTCATTGCACTGTACAACTTCCTGAAGGGAGGCTGTGGTGAAGAGGGGTTTGGCCTCTTCTCCCAGGCAACAAACAGGACCCGGGGTAATGGCCGCAAGTTGTACCAGAGGAGGTTTAGGTTAGACATGAGGAAGAACTTTTTCTCTCAGAGAGTGGTCAGGACTGCAATGGCTGCCCAGGGGGGTGGTGGAGGCACCCTCCCTGGCAGTGTTCAAGAGGCGTCTGGATGAGGAGCTGTGTGATGTGATTTGGTGCTGGTGGTGGCAATGGTGATGAGGAGACGGTTGGACTAGATGATCTTATAGGTCATTTCCAACCTTGTGATTCTACGATTCTAATATCAACTAGCTATTGTGGACCTCTCTCCCCTCTCAGTGTCATCTTGCAGTTTGCTGCTTGAGTGAAAGTTACAGGTAAGGAAGGTATGTAGAAATCTTCACGAGTTTCTTCTATTGCTATTTGCTTTATTGTTTCTCAATTGTCATAATGACTGAGCCCATAGGGGTGGCAGAAGTTCGTAAATATGAGTCAAATAAATTTCTCTCTGTTTCCTCTCTAGGTTGGTGGATGGAACATCACAGGCATAGGGAAAGCAAAAGATTTTAATGAAACTCTTCAGATTCTCATGGGCAGATACAACACTTTTCCCTTTTTCAGAGTGCATGTGGGACCCAGTCCTTCTGATCCCAAGACCAATGTAATTCAGGTGAGTGAAATAAAGACAGAGAATTATCTGGAAATGCTGGGAATGAAGAGTCAATTGCGCAGTTCACGAGATCCAGCCCTGCTCAAGTTAAGCCTATGGTCTTTTCTGAAAAAAGTTTTCCTAACATTTTCTTTAATTTTCTTAGTTCTATTACACAGATACACACACAAAACCAATCAATAGTGCAGAAAAATGAGCAGATGAGGAAGAATTAATTATTTTAATTTCCTCTGTTTGACCACTGTATATTTCCATTACTGTGGAAGGATCTAGTTCTCATGTTCTTGGGTGTGGCTATTAGAATAACATACAGTACATGTTAAGTGTTTAATAATTGTGGTGTACTATTGATTTTGCAGCACATGGAGAAATATTTAAGAGTATTTATTATTTAAGAGAATTCCAGTCACCACAGATTTGTAATGGGATTGCAAATGAGATGCAGATTTTGATAGATAAACAAAAATTACTTAGTAAACATTTTTCAACAGTAAAACAATTTATTAACATTTCATATTCTGTGACACAGAGACAAAAAACATTTATTTAACGTACTATTACATTTCTGGTGTTTCTGGAATACTGAGATATTTGTCCTTTACTTTTTTTGCAGATTGACCATCCTGAGTTTGAGATGCCAGCTGAAAGTAAATTCAAAAAGAAAAATTATCTTGAGGTAACATATCAAAGGCTGAATAAAGGTAAAAATAGCTATTTGGTATAGGGATCTCCTTGAATTGCTTCCTGGTTCAGAGTGACGTATTTCCATGGGGTATGGTCAGTGACCTCTGAAAATGTCTCCAAATGGAATTTCTTAAGTAATTGATTGATTTTCTTAAAAAATAATAGTTTCTAAAATGTAACCAATTTTTAGATGCTAGAATTAAAAATGTTAGTGTAGAAAGAAAAGATTATAATTTTTTTCTTTTGTATTTTCTAGGTAGTATGAAACTCTATGTTTCACCTTGCAGAATGTTTAAAAAAAAAAAATTGTTCAAAGTTATAAAGCCAAAAAATGGCTTTATAACCCATTAAAATCTCTGGACCTGGGGAGTGATTGCTAGCATTTTCAAGTTATTTTGAAGTATTTTAACCAAAATTGGGGAAACAAGGTCTTTTTAGGAGTTATTGTAACAAAGTTAATTTCATCATAATTACAATTTGTCTGAACTGAGCTCATTTTTCTGCATAAAAACAGAGCTGATTTCAGTTTCTCTGTCTGAATCTTTCAGAATAGTTCTCAGAAAATAAGGCCATATGCAAGCATTCCTGTCATAGCTCATGAACATAGAAGCAATGCTACCATTTCCTCTCCATCCAAAATTCTGACTTATCATGTCACTATCTATTACAAGTCTCTCTTTTGAGTCCAAAGATAGCTCTAAACTGATTTTGGTATCTGAAGAAATAGTTAATTGGAAGAAAAATTAAGATTGTTTCCTTTTGGAATCACCTTGTTCTTCACTGAAAAGGGAGCTGTGTTTGATAAATTTTTGGTCAGGACTATTGTGTTTTTAAAATCCTGTGGTCAGGATGGATGGGTGAATGGATGGACTGACTTACTTTTGGTCACATCTCTCCCTGTGAACATATGCTCATATGTATTGCAGGTTCTCCGTGTGTATCTCTCATATTTGGAGAAACTGGGGGACCTACTTGGAGGTCTACAAGATGGTCCTCCTCATTCCTTTTCCCTTACCTTGTCCTTCATCTCCAATCTCCAGCGTGTTGTCACCCCCCTGCAGGAAAGACGGCAGAGGGGAATGCTGTTCTTTCGCACTACCATTAGGGAGTTACAGGTATCTATCTGTGCCTTAGAACTTAAGAAACACAATTATATATGACATTCACATTCTGAAGGTCCAGATCAAAACAGATACAAAATACATTGTTTAGATACCATTTCCTTGCAACTTACCCTTGGAGTCTGTTGAAGTTTAAATAACCTGTTAATTTGCTATTTTTTGATAGCAGTTGGACTTTTCTGTCCACAGAACTTTATACCGATTTAATAAAATAAATATATGTTATTCTTCTTCTCTACTATAATCAATATCCATAGCATAAAACAACTCAATTCATTGGAGTTATCTCCTTTATGTATCAAAGGGACAATCCTAGTTTTCCTGTTATTTCTTGTCAGTTGATTTAAACTGGTGGTTTGCCACATAAGCTTTGTTTTACTTTCAGGAAAAGGCACCTGCTATTGACTGGTTGTCATGTCTCCAGGCTGTCTTCCATCCTATGCCAATTAATCTCTCTCAGCCAATTGCAGTGCATGATATGGATTATTTAAGAGGCATGTCACAGATCATTGAAGAATGGCACAAAGAAAGGTAAGAATTAATATTTATGGTTAGTAGTGAAATACATATAAGTATACATACGTACAAATACAATATGGACCACTACAGTAGCTGATCTTAGACATTCAGTCACTCCAGTAGCTGGCATCAGGTTGCCTGATCTCTGCATTTATTGGTACCTTCAGATATGATCCATTGGGACTCTGGTTGCAGGTACTCATGTGTATGTTCTTGCAACAAACATGTATGTACAAACAGATCTCTTCAGTAGGTTGCACATACTGTTGGTTTTTTCAACAGCCAATTCTCAGACACTTTCTTTCTTCAGAATCCAGTTCCATCCCTGCCACACTCCCACCCCAAAGGAGAGAGAGTACATACCCAGAAAATATTTAAGAATAGCATTTAATGAGATGAGACGGACTCTGGTGACCACACACAGGGTTCAGTGAGGCAAACATCCTGGCAAGCCAAAAGTTTACACTCAACCATTCCCTCTTACTAGCTTTCCCCTCAATTTTACCATGCACGTTTCTCCTATTCCATCATCTCTCTCTTTCGCTGCCTCTGGTCATTCTTATAAACATCCCATAATAAATCTCTAGAATCCTCCAGTCTCTTTGATATATTCCATAACATGTTTTACCTAGTGCTAAAATTCTTTTTTCCCTTCCTCCCATAATTAGTCCTATACCCTTGAAGTTAATTACCCCTTGAGTCTTCAGGGTGTTCTTGAGGGTGTTTCTTTGGTCGACTCATGTTAGTGGGTTTCATAGGACAGTCAATGAGGAATTCATCCCCCTTTTGATAGACCCAGCAGTAGACCCTTCAGAATATTGTGTTGCTATCATTCAGGCTACCAGGTTTCCTCTGCTTCAAATGGTTCCTCTGGCACTTGCCATACCTCTTTGTTTATGACAACTTCATAACATGACAATCTGACTATTGCTGAAAAAAGACCTCTCCATATCAACCTTGTTCTCTTATTCATGGCTTTCTGGCACTTCCAATGTGTTTTGTATAGTATTCTGCCTGCTTCTATTCATATTTGAATATTCAGTTCATAAAACTGAATACTGCTTGCTGTTCAGAACTGATTGGCTTCTGCTCATTTCCTAATGTTCTAATGGAATTACTGCTCAAAAATTTGACTTCATCTAGCCAGGAGGTGACTTCATCTTAATGTGAATCAAAGTGGTTCTCTGTATTGGTCTTTTAAAGTGCCATTTTCCTACAGGGTTCCGCATATCTATATGATTGTTTGTCTGGTTGGGAATCTCTCCCCTGCCCTTGATAGTCGATTCCAAGATGCACGTGAGGAGCTATCTAAGATTCTTTATGGGAAAACGGAATTCAAAGTGGTGAGTTAATATTTAGCCATCTTCTTCAGCTTCTACAGCCACTGAATAAACTAAGACACACATTCTGGATGTTCTCTTGATATCTCACCTGGATAGAGCTCCTTAGATTTGGTGTGCACTACAGCCTGCAAGATCAAGAGAAGCCTTTTAATGAAGCCTTCTTCCTCTAGCTACAGGAGGTGTCGAGTTCACAGGCTCTTGTCCTGTTGGAGGACTGAACCATACTAACATCTTCTGAAAAAGTAGCATGGTGAGCTGAAGGCAATCCAGGTGGCTCCTGAGTTTTCCTTATCAAGGAAAACTTTCTAAACCAATAGATAACTCTATTGGGGAGATGCAGTGCTGGACCTATTGTTCACTAACACCAGTAAACTGATTGGTGACATCAGGATTGGAGGTTGCCTGGGGAGTAGTGACCTTGCAATTCTGGCTATTGCACTCTTGAGGGATATCACACAAGCAAAGAGTAAAATTAGACCGCCAAATTCCAACCCTTCAGAAAGTTAGTAAACATTTTTCTCTCTGGGAAACTGTCCTTCTTGAAGATGTTCAAGAAACATTCAGATGTGGTACTACACGGGTTAGTGGAGGTATATTAGTGGTAGGTGGATGGTTGGACTAGATGATCTTGGAGGTTTTTCCAACCTAGGTGATTCTAGGATTCTATGAAATGTTTTCAGAATAGAACAGGAGAGATTTAGACAGGACATAAGGCAGAATTTTTTTTCAATAAGGATGGTGAGGCACTGGAACAGGTTACCCAAAGATGTGGTGGATATTCCGTCCTTGGAGACATTCAAGGTCAGGCTGGACCAGGCTCTGAGCAACCTGATGTAACTACAGATGTCTCTGTTCATTGCAGGAGAGTTAGACTAGATGATCTTAAATGTTCCTTTCACCTCAAACAATTCTATGATTATGTGATGATTCTATGATTTGACAAGGAAAACAATACTCACTAGGCCAATAAATGCTTTATGTTGGTGGTAGGTGGATGGTTGGACTGGATAATCTTAGAGGTTTTTTCCAACCTTTATATGATTCTATGATTCTATGTTTCTCAAAAAGTTGTGAAAGTAGACGTGATATACAAAACTTTAGAGAGCTAATTGCATTGCACCATGGAATAGGAAACAATATATAGCTAACCACCTTCTATGTTTTTGTCACAGCTAGAATATGAGTATTCATCTTGTGTGAAGTTGAGTATTGTAAGTAACACAGTGCTTTACTGAGTTGAAGTTTCCTGAAGTAGCTTGAGAGGGGTTACGTTACATCCACAGCCATCATTTTTAAATAGCTATGTATAAGCTAGTGACCGTGTGTTCACATATCTTTTTACCGTCTTCATCTTCTTGTCTCTTCCTCTTCACTCTCATATGTCTTGATTACTTTTTCTATTCTTACAGATCCCAGATGAGCGCTGGAGGAAGTGTCTGACTGATACCAGTTCGTTCTTTGAGCCAGTCCTAGGGCAGATGATTGTGAAAGAAATTTTCCCTGAGCAGAACAAGAAACTTGTAGGTATTCATCATCTTAATCCCAAGTAGAGCTCAGCTTCATCCCTTTTTTTTCTTTTTTTTAAATCCCAACAACTAAGCAATACATCAAAGCAGGAAGCTCATGTGTAGGTTTCATACCTTTTTATATATCATGTGGTTACTTATTTCCCCTCCTCATAGACAAATGGGATCAGAACAAGGGCACTGTCATTGCTAGAATAAACAACATTATTACCTTTATCTCATCTGTTAACAAAGTCATGTGTACAGCACAAATACGTATGGAAACCCTACAAATACATGCAGTTTCAGAGTGCTTAACTGGGATGACAGTATCAACACTATGCATCATAAATCCTGAAACTTTAAAGCAAGATTTTCAGTTATAAAGCCAATAAGCAGTTGGTATGTGAGCCAAGGCTACATAATGTTTATGACCAGTTGTAACAGAAAAAAAATTCAATGACAAAAGATTCTGAATGGATCCACAGTAAATGGAACACCTCCCTGCACTGTTGAAAAAGCTTTTCTTTGTTGTTTTTTTTTTTTTTCCTTTGATGACCAAATTTCTTTTTTTGGGGGGGCAGGGGAGAGGGAAATGGATAGTTAGTATAGGCACCATGTTTTATAAAGAGTTTGCAATGAGAAGGGTAAACAACTCCAAGAAAAGACAGTGAAAAACTAAGACTGTATTGAAGCCCAAAGCTAGATGAACAAAGCATAATAATTTTGTGAAGGAGAGATTCAGACTCTCCAGACATTTAGAAAGGGAGACACCAATGTGAAATACTCACGAATATTGGATTTTCATGTCACTATAGAACTGGGACAATTATTTTATCCAGTCCCATTTCAGTAGCGATTGAACAAAAAGGGTTTATGAGACTCTTATTTACAGTGATAGGCAAGAGGAAAAGGGGAGTGGGAAAGAATTGTGAGACCTATGAAGAACTACTGGATGCCTACAAAACCCAGATCTAAATAGATGTGGAAACTACTATTTCCCCTTTCATCAAGAGAACTACTGTATTGTAGTTGAATTGCTGGATCATAGGAAGACAGTAGGCAGGCCTGAACAATGTGTTTCTGCACTTGTGACTGCCTTCTATTCTCCATTGCAGGCTGAGCAGATGTTCTCTGAGATCCAAGATACCCTCTGTGGTCAACTGGATCAGCTGGAGTGGATGGATGAACAAACTCGCCAGGAAGCTAAAATCTTGGTGAGTGCACAAGGCAGAATTTACTGAGGCCATCCTTTCCATCACCTTATCCACACACCAAAAACTATGTAGTTTTTTAAGTGCCATCAAGCATGTGTGATCATACACTGACACATAGGCAAAGATCTATGGATGCCGTGAATTAACTGTAATGAGGTACATTGTATCTTTAGTTTTATGTATCTATAGAATTTAAAAACTGCAAACTGAATTTAAGAAAATGTTATTAAAAAAGAAAAAGAAAAAAAAAAAAGAAAAAAAAAAGAAAAAAGCACAATACTAGGGCATAGGTCCCTGAGTGAAGAAAACAGAATAGCAAGAGGAGATGAGGTGTCTTGTTTAAATAGAGTGGTTGTTTTTGTAAAGGACTGATTAACAAGATCATAGTTTTGTTGCTTAGAAATAGTTCATAAAGAATTACCAGAATGTAGAACCTGTTGCTGGTCATGCTTCTTTTTTTGTTTTGTTTTGTTTTGTTTTGTTTTGTTTTGTTTTGTTTGTTTGTTTGTTTTGTTTTGTTTTGTTGGTTGTTATGATTTCAGGTGTCCAAACTACAAGTGGAAATTGGCTATCCAACTTACATACTCCAGACTGCCAAAGTGAACAAGGAATACCAGAATGTGAGCTATAAAATATATCTTTTTGCCTCTTACCAGCAGTTTACCTGTACTGGCTGATATTTTGCCTGCTACCAAGAGTTCATGACTTCTGAATCAATGCAAATATCATACTGCTCTCTTTCTGAGAATGAATCCAATTAACCAGTATCTATTACTTCTACACTGTCATGCCTGTGTTGTCTCCTCTTGATTGTGATCTGCTTGCATGTTCTGTTCGGTGACAGATAATGTTCCTGTCACATCTTAAAGTGAGGTATTTTTAGAACCAGAAGAAGGAAAACAAACGAAGAAACACACAATAGGTGTTCAATCTTTTGATGAACAATTTTTTTTTTTGCCTGTGGAATTTTCCTCTCACTCATACTATCCAATTCATTACTCGATCACTCCGTGTGATGGTGACATTTCTCTACTCTTTCCTTAGCTGGAGATAAATGAAGACACTTTTTTCCTAAATGTGGTGGCTTGCTTGAAGATGATGAGGGAGAATTCATTCTCAAAGTTCCTTCAGCATAATTCACAAGATACGTAAGTGTACAAGATATGTAAGTACTGAAATGAAAAATAATCAGAATAATGTACTTGTGGAATATACTTGTGGTGATCTCCACATCAATCCTCCCAGTCAAAACAGGTTCAAATGAAATATGTCACTCAGGACTGTGTCTAGCTGTATTTCTGTATCTTTTTCTACTGAGGGTGAAGGGGACATGGGCAGAACTGGACACAGTAGTAACAGATAATATTTAATTAGTCCTGAACTGAAGGCCATAATCATCTCTCCTAACTTACTGATGACACTTCCTAATCCTAAGGACAAGATGCTGCAGTTTTTTTTCTGCAAGAGTACGCATATATTAAAAATAAGCATTGTCTTGTATTTTCACCTATCTTATTCTATCAAAAACATCACTGTCGTGGAGAACAGTCTCAGACTCCTGAGAGAGGGATTTTTCTGCCCACTGTCATAAACCCTCGATAAAGAGGAATAGTTGGTGTTCTTGTGCTTCGCTAACTGACAGAAAAGCACTGACTTGATGTGAGTATTGGTGGAGAGATCTTAAAGGGAGGACATGGATGCTTCTGAAGGCAGGCAATGGAACTGAGTGTACTGGGAATCTGACATTTTCAGTGTTGGTCATCATAGGAGGTTAATAATCTTGACTTATTTGACAGATGAAATCGTGAAGAGGAATCCCTTAATGTGAGTGAAAGTTATGCTCATAGCTCTGACTAACTCTAAATAAGCTAAGGTTTATATCACATACCCTTAACTCTACATAATGTGAATTTCATCCTTCTCCTCTGCTGTACCAACTGTTGTAATGAGTGAACTGTTTCTGCAATGGAGAATAAGAGCAATCCATCAGGTAAAGAGTCAGTACATTCTCTCATTTCTCTTTTTCTGCTTCTAGCTGGCAGGTGGCCCCCTGGGCTGTCCATTCATACTACTCAATAGGGCACCACATGGTGGTCTTTCCTGCTGGAATGTTCCGCAGCCCTTTTTTCCACGTGGAGTTTCCCAGGTATGGAGAGTATGCAAAAGTGAAGCTGAATGTAGTCCTTTTACTACACCATGTTTCCAGGAAGAATATCAGCAGATCTGCCCTTAATCTCTCTTTCTTAGAGCATTCCAGATAAGGGGAAAAACAGTTATTTTCTGAAGCCAGATGGAAATGGTTTGACAGTTCTGCTCTGTGAGGGTAGGAGGGCCCTATTGAGGGATTGGGACAGGTTGGATTGATGGGCTGAGGCCTGTGGGATGAAGTTCAACAAGTGTCAGGACCTGAAGTTTTGTCACAGCAGCTCCATGCAATGCTACAGGCTTGGAGCAGAGTGGCTCTCAAGCTGTCTGGAGGAAAAAGATCTAGAAGTGTTAGCTGGCAGCTAGCTGAACAGCAGTGTGCTCAGGTGGTCAAGAAGGCCAATGGCATCCTGGTCTGCATTAGAAATAGTCTTCCAGCCACTCATACCCAAGCCTATAACACTGCATGGGGTTGTTGTGTGCCCAAAGTGCAGGACCTGACACTTGGCCTTGTTGAACCTCATCCCATTCACCTCAGCCCAGCAATCCAGCATATCCAGATCCCTCTGAAGGGCTTCCCTACCCTCAGATCAACACTACCTCCCAGCTTGGTGTCATCTTAAAACTTACTGAGAGTATACTCAATCCCCTCATTTAGGTCATCAAGATACTAAACAAGATGGGCCCCAGTACCAACCCCTGGGGGACACCACTTGAAACAGGTTGCCAGCTGGATTTAACCACTACACGCTGGGCACGGCCCTCTAGCCAGTTCCTTACCCAAAGGAGTGTATACCTGTCCAGGCCATAGGCAGCCAGTTTCCAGTGTCAAAGGCTTTGCTGAAGTCTAGGTAGACCACAACAACAGCCCCTCCCTCATCTACCAGTCTAGTCACCCAGTCATAGAAGGAGATGAGGTTGGTCAAGCACAACCTGCCTTTCATGAACCCGTGCTGGCTGGGTCTGATCCCCTGGACACCACACACACGCTGTACGATCTCACCCAAGATTATTTGCTCCATACAAATTTTACAGAGTACCACATCTGGAAGACAGTAAGTAGAAAATGTTTCTGAGTACTCTTGAAGTAGAATAGGTTATAAAGAATTCTCAACTGTCTTTCTTTTCTTTTCCAAACCACTCTTTTTATGTTTATTTTTCAGTGCTGTGAACTTTGGAGCCATTGGGGTCTTCATGGCACATGAACTTCTTCACGTATTTTATGATTATAGTAAGTACCAGCTGTTGGGTGAAGCTTATCTTCTTTGTTTACTCTTCTGGACCCCACTAGCAGTTTACCTCAAGAGATCTTAAATCCTATTCCTTGTATTCATGTGTACATACATTATTAAAGCAAGTGAAGCTTGCCCATACAATATCAAATGGACAGCTAAGAAAACTCTGTGAGGGGTAGAAGTGAGCATCAGAAATACCTTAACTTAGGATTCTTTTTCCCCCCACAGTGCATCCTGGTGGCTGTCCTACATGCAACAGTAGTGTGCTACAGAAATCCATAGATTGCTTGGTAGAACAGTATGAAAGTTTTGGCTTTAAGGTCAGTGGTACTTCCACACTGTTGGAGAATACAGCAGACACTGGAGGTCTTGCCATTGCTTACCAGGTATTCTAGTCTACTTACTTCTCTGATTTCACTTCTATGACCATGAAGTCTACTAGATGGCTCAACTGACAAGTCATAACACCTGATTCTTGTGCTCCATTCCAGGATTTTTTGCAAGCCTGTGCCAGCAAAGCAGTGCTTTGCATTTCCCCTGCTGTTTAAACTGTAGGCTTTCCACAGAATTGTGCTTGTAACCTCACTACCACCATATAAAACCATTTCTTCCCTTCACCTATTCTGGGGACAGCCTTTTTTCTTACTTCCCCAGTTAGATCACACTTACAAAAGCAAGTTATTATTTTATATTGGATTACTATATGCTTATGTTATACCTAAGCTGAGACATGAACTCGAATATAATGTAATATGATAATAATAATATTCATAGTAATATTTTTCAGTAATACTTCTGTCTAGAACTCCTTCATGTAGGATTTGAGAGATTTAATTAATTATTGAGTGTGGGGTGATCTGAGTTCTCTAGGTATCAGATGGTACCTATTACAATGTTACATGAAGAATTTTGAGAGGGTCAAGGAATTTTGGTGGTGTCCATAGCAACATTTTAAATTTTTTTATTCACATAAGTATTTCTTTCTTTGTAAATCATTTTCTTTTTTCTTTTTCATAGAATAGTCATTAATCTCCTCTTCTGATCAGTTGTGTGTAGTAGTGTCTGAGAAGGGAGGAGTTGATGTTGCTCTTCTCCCTTCTTACAGATATTAGGGGTTTAGCAAGAGCAAGGCATCTCAGGGTGAGCAGAGATACAAACATGCTAAATGTATTAAATATATATTAGATTGATGTGTATAATTGAAAGAAGATATGTTTCTGGGTTACTGACTGAAAGAAAGTTTATAAGTTTTTTCTCTTCACAGGCCTATAAGAATTGGCTGAAAAAGCATAAACAAGAGGAGTATTTACCGAAGATCGGACTTTCGCATGACCAGCTTTTCTACCTCAGTTTTGCTCATGTAATGAATTCTAGGCTAGTCATGTATCTCTCTCATTCTCCATTGTCTTTTGCATTATTACAGCTCTTCTCTCTCAATATTCAATCCTTTCTCCCCACTCTTTGAAGAACTGGATATGATGGATGTTGTTGGAAGGTTCAGCATCTTATTTTGAAAGCTAAAATTCATTTTCAGGTCTCCTAATTTGTTGTGGATCTCAAAGCAAACAAGAGGCCTTTCTATGAATATACCATCATAAATCTCTGAAATCTACCAATGTTAAGTTGTAGCAAACCAGTTTTCAGAGAAAGCTCTGAAAGTCAGACTCTGAAAGACTTCAGAGAAAGTCATTGTCAGACACTAAATACTTTTTTTTTTTTTTTTTTTCCTGCTGTGAGCAATCATATGAATGGAAAGAGAAACTTTAGTGGAAAAGTCGCATATTCCTTTGTCTCTTGTTCCATCCACCTCTTTGTTGTGATATACAGTAATTCTGAGTGATTGATAGAAAAAAATAATCAGAATGCTTCTTAAAGAACTAGAAATACACATACACTTAGCTGAAGATTTCTGTGGGAATGTAGTTTAAGGATTTGTGCCATTGTACATAGTTGTGAAGCTGAGTTTATCAACATAGGATTTTGGATTTCTGCACTCAGAAAATTCTCATCCTTATTAGTCGCTGTGACTGTGTAAAGAAAAAAGTTCTGTGTATGTATTAGCATCAGGTCAGGGCAGTATGTAGAAAAGCAGTAATGCAGTTCTAAAATCACAAATAATTGGGTCTCAGTACCAAGAACTGTATTTCAGAGGTGATCTGACAAGCGACTGGATCATTTCTCAATGAATAAGGATAGGAATCACAAGAATGAAGAACTTCAACTGTAACACCAGTAAAGCCACATAACCTTCTTCCCAATCTCTCTCACAGTAATGTGGTGTTAAATACTTCCCTTTCTTAATGATCATTAATTTATTTTTGTTAATAAGCTGAACCTGAACACTGAGGGCTACACCTATACTACCACGGTAGATGGAGTCCAAGGTTACATAAGCCTGAAGTCCAAGATGGTCTAAATTTGTTGTGTTGTGGACTACATGGCATAAAGAAAAACGCAAGTGCCTGATCAGATAGGGAAACTGGGACAGAGTGGAGGGAAAGGGATAAGAAACTAAAGTTCAAAAGCAAAGGGTGTTAATATTGTTGGCATCCACGAAAGCTTTTCCTTGTCTACTTCAGCAGTCCCAGTCATGTGGAATATGAAGAGCTTTATGACTTATTTACATGTGCACTTTTGCATAGACTTACTTTTCTGTTTTGCTTCTCTTCAGGCAATGTGTGGACACCAGGATCCTGAGGATTTACAGTCTTCCTTGGATACAGATCCACATAGTCCCTTGCCACTTCGTGTCTATGGACCTGTCAGCAATAATCAGGACTTTGTAAAACACTTCCATTGTCCCCGTAGATCACCAATGAATCCAGACAGCAAGTGCCAAATCTGGTAATTTGTATGAAAAAGGAGGATGAGAGACACGACCCCAGGGAGATGAAATCTTGAGCTGTGAAAGTATGACTCATGGGTCATACTCAGGGCCAATGGAGTGATGTGGAGCATTTACTTCCTCTTCTACCTTCCTCTTCTTGTTATCCATTTCCCAGCAGTTTATGATAGGAATCATCTCAAATTGAGCTCATAAGAGAAAAGGGTCTCTTCCTGCTGCTCCCAGCCCTGTCTCAGATGGGACAACTCTGTAGTTCAGCGTGTCCTAAGGTAACAAGATGACTAGCCACTCCCTAGTAGGTAGCTTCTGAGGAGTTGTTAACAGAAAGACTGTTGCATCATTAGGCCTGCTGTTCAGTGTATTTCCCTGTCCACTGCAACAACATCACCATCACGTTGAATGGGCAGGACAGAGTCCTAAGACTTGTTCATACGAGATTACATCTTAGAAAATTTCTTCGGGTTACATGGAAACCACACAAGTAAGTTACCAGTGAGAGAAGAGTCCTCTTCTCCAGCAGATAAATGGAGATAAGTTGTAAGGAAAAATTAGTGGTTCCAGTTTCTAGGTTGAAGATGAGTCACTTAATAATGAAGGTTATTCATGCATTTCACAAGGAAATATCCTCTTTGACGGAAGTGGGACTGGGAGTTGAAAATTGTTTCATTTTCTTCTTTCTGTCTTTTCCAGAAAGATTCCTCTTTTCTTCTTACTCTCTCTTTAGGGTTGAGGATATGGATAAAGATGAAGTATGAGGTAGTCACAAGGCTTTTCTAGAGGTATCTGGAGATCATTAACTTGAATATTCCAAATTCTCTAGATCCTGAACCAGGCTTTCACATCCCTACATTTGTAAATATTTACCATCCAAACAGAGAAGTTTATCTGACATATGATTTAATAACTACTTGAAACTGAATTTTATGTAATAGTTTACTTTGGAGAAAAAGGAGAGTTAAGAAATAATATATTTTAGGGTAGCAGGAGATGTGCATAAAATACATTCTCAAGAGCAACCTAATAATTATATCAATTCAATTTTTAAAATTTCCC
Organism: Centrocercus urophasianus; assembly: GCF_019232065.1. NCBI lineage: Eukaryota > Metazoa > Chordata > Aves > Galliformes > Phasianidae > Centrocercus > Centrocercus urophasianus. Next base: position 2,433,975 of record NW_024884364.1, read on the forward strand.
CCAATCAAGAAGCATTCAAAACTACCCCACATTTTGCATACTGTTAGAACTGTTCTATTTATTTTACTTATTATATTGAATGCCTGGGTATTGTTTGTGGAATAGATGAGGGCAAGTGGAAATGGCCCTTATCAATGTAAGTATTACATTGTGAAAAGCCCAGTAAAAGTGTTAATCTTCACACACTGACCAATGCAGCAAAATATTTTCCAAGAATTAACTGTTCAGATATTTTTTCATTAATTTACGGACTAACATGTTAATAAAACATTTGCTTTCAAACAAAACAAAAAAGAACAACAAAAAAATCCCTCCTCCCCCCTCAAAAGAATTAAAAAAAATATATATCCCTTTGATTACAAACTGTTTATGGCCTAGTCTGTATCTTTATTTGGTCTGTTCTCTTCATGAACACAGTACATAGCTGAAATTCACAAATAGTAGATAATATTACATTATGATAATAGGATTTATTTAACCAGTGTAAAAACAATCAAACAAACAAAACAAAAAGAAAACAGAAAATTAGGGTGTTTTTAAAAAATCTTTACCTTTTAAACATTGTATACTCTCTCTCCACTTGTTTAATCAACTTTGTCCTATCAGCATGTTCAGAACATTTGGTCTTTCTTTCATTGTTATAATAATCAAATGTATGTAACATTGTACTATGCATCTTTGGTATTACAACACTTATTTCACTGGGCTTATTTGTTTAAAATGTATAGAAAAAGAGACAGTCTGCAACTTGATAAGTTTTTTATTTGTTGTATCTATCTTGTTAAGGGTGTGTGGGTAACAATTCTCTGGAATATGCATTGTTTCCCTTCTTTCTACCATGTATGATGAATTTATGGGTCTTTCAAAGATAGGGTCACTATTGAAGCTGGTGAGTTCAATCTGTATTTATCTTGAGTAGGATAGAAGAGGAGAGGAGAGGAGAGGAGAGGAGAGGAGAGGAGAGGAGAGGAGAGGAGAGGAGAGGAGAGGAGATGACAGTTGGAAAGGACCTTCAAAGATCATCTCGCTCAATTTCCTGACCATCTCATAGCTAAAGTTAAAGCTATAGTTAAAGAACATTAACAAGGACATTGTTCAAATGTCTCTTGAACACTAACAGGCATGGGGCATGACTCAACTCACTAGGAAACCTGTTCCAGTGTTTTGACCACCCTCATGTTAAATAATTTGTCCCTACTATCCAGTCTGAACCTTCCCTGTTACATTATTGTGCTATTCCTTTGTGTACTGCCATCTGTTTCCAGCAAGAAAAGCTGGCCACTTCCCTCTCTGCTTCTGCTGCTGAGGAGATTATAGAGAGTCACAAAGAGTTTGCCTCTTGGCCTCCTCATCACCAAACTGGACAACTCCAGCATACTTACAGGACATGCCTTCAAGCCCTTTTACTAGCTTTGATGACCTCATTTGCTCTAATATCAAGTGTTTCAACATTCCCTCTGTATTGTGGAGCACAGAACTGCACACAGTATTCAAGACGAGGTTGCACCAGCACTAAATATAGAATTGCCTCTTTTAACCAGCTGGCTTTGCTGTGCTCAATGTACTCCAAAATGTGGTTTGGCAGCTAAGGCATGCTGTTGGCTCATGTCGAGCCTGATGGTGATCAGCACCCCCGATCCCTTTCTGATTAGCTGCTATCCAACCACTCATCTCCTAGTCTGTACCTGTACCTTGCATTACTCTTTCCCAGATGTTGAACTTGGCATCTTTCTTTATTGAAATTTATACTATTAGTGAGTGCCCAATGCTCCAATCTATCTAGATCCTTCTGTAAGGCTTCTTGTCCCTCAACAACAGCAGCCCTCAGTCTAGTATCATCAGCAAACATGCTGTTTCTAGATCGTTGATACAAATGTTGAACAGGAGTGAACTTAGAACTGGGCCCTCCTGGAAAACACTGCTGCTGACTGTCCATGAGACAGATGTAACCCCATGCCCTACAGTTCTGTTGTCTGAAAGACAGATATGTTACTTGGTGTGCTATAAGCCAGTCTCACACACATAGACAAGATATTCATTTATTGCAAAGTTATGCAAGTTTGGGTGCTAGATGGTCTTTAACAAGACTAGCACACTCCAGGATTTTCACAATGTTTTTTTTTTATGCATATTCTTATCACTAGGGATAAGATAAGGGATAAGATAGGGATAATCTCACTACCTGCAGGCTAGCTAGACTTGCTAATTAACTGCATGTTTTTTCAAGATCCTCCTGTCTTCAAAGACAAATTTAGTTGTGGCATTGTGATTAGGAGATACCCTTTTAATCACTTTCGCGGTTTCAAGGGTGGTCAACCTGACAAAGATAAAAGTACATATTTGCTATTTCTAAGGATACACATACATAGATGGCTTCTCTAAGGATTTATTCTCACAGCCTGATACATACCTAGGATTGCCTGGATGCAAGTGCAACATCATGTACTTGGCTTTGCTGAAACTCAATAGGTTGATTAGGTCCACTTTTTGAGCCTGTCCAGATTTGGTATCATCTGCCAATTTGTTGAAGATGCACTCAATCCCATCATCTATGTCACTGATAAAGATGTTAACACCAGTACCAAGACAGACTCCCTAGGGACACCATTTGTGATCAGCCTCTGCCAAGACATGGAGCTTTTGACAACTACCCTCTGGCTATGACCATCCAACCAATTCTTTATCCATAGAATAGTCTGGCCTTCAAATTCAAAACTTTCCAACTCAGAGATAAGGATATGATGTGAGATGATGTCAGAGGCCTTGCACAAGTCCACGTAGACAACACTGGTTGCCTTTCTTTTGTCCACTGAAGCCATCAATCCATTGTAGAAAGCCAACAGATTGGTCAGGCACAATCTGCCCTAGATGAAGCAATACTGTTTGTCTTGGATCACCTCATTGTCTTGCATGTGCCTTAGGATGCACATACAAAGATTTGTACAAAGGCTAATTCTTACAGCAGTCGCTTGAGCTCTACCATTGAGCCAGTTCCTCAGCCAGCGTAGTGTGAGGCTGTTCATCTCACAATTGAAAAGTATGTGGGAAGTGCAGGAAGGGAGAAAAAAATGCATGAGCTGTATGCTGAATTTATCGTACTTTTCAAGGGGAGGAGGAAGAAAAAGCACTTTCAGTAAGCACAAGATCCCTGTTCTTAGTGTTTGCAGGTTCACTGGGATGTAGATGTTGAAAAGAAGCCTTGCTGCCTAGTATGTGATCATGAAACACAAGTAGATGTTCAAATTGCCATCATCCATGACTTTTACTCTTTATGTCACAAATTAAAAAAACAGGACCATGATGCTGATGTTCAAGGAAAGGGCCAGATACAAGAGAAGATTATTCACTGCTGAATTCTTCATTCTCTGAGAGTCCTCCTGCTGCACCATATTGATTAATTCCATTCCTTCTCCTGTAGAAGAGGCCACAAATGTTTCTTCCATCTTCTCCCAGCCTGCAGCCAGAGATGGGTGCGGTCAACATAAACTTTGTTTTGAACTCTACCTCTTCTCCCTGCTTTCTAAACTCTAGAGCAAGCATTCATTTCACTCTCACTATCTATACATTCTCTCCTTCATACCTGGCAGCTTTTTATTCACAGCCCTTCCCAGCCTATTAGCTTCCCTTGTCCTTTTGTTGGGTTACTCCACTCAGTGTGCTCCTCAGTGCTCACCCCTGCCCCCCCATACTGTTTTTACAATTCCCAAGTGTGGTTCCTTGATGTGTGTGGAAACAAGTTGTGTAAACCTCACTAAAACTTCTCTCTCTTCGCCCTCTGCAATGCATGCAATTGCTGCAGAGTAGTAACTGATCATCCAGGAAAGGGAGACCACCCTTCTTGCTATTTTATCAATGGAACTTAAGTACAAAGAAGCAAGGCACTAGAACTACTGGATGAAGTCTTTTACATGTTATTCTGGCTCCTAACCTACAGATTGACTTGATTTATTCTTGGATTAAGTGCCTTATCACTACAGACTTGCCTAGTAGTCACTAGACAAGATAACCCTGGTTACTTTCATCCCTGGCTTTACCTTTAACTGCCTCAAAATCATGGACTCGCCTAATGTTCTTTATTCTTGACAGATCCTGAATACCATCCCCTGGCCTGCCTTTCTTGCCTTACTGAGTAGATGGCTGGCTCCTTGTCCCTTAAAAAGCAGCTGGAACTTGCTGAATGTTAGCTCGGACCTTCTAATGCCCTAAGATGAACAATATGGAAATGGGCCTATGATGCCTCATGATGGAAAAGTGTGGTTGCTGGGTACTGATCTCTTTAGGTGTGATGGGGCCTGCTGAGAATGAAGGCTGCAGTCAGAGTCATGAGTAAACTAAGAAGCTTTAATGTTCCTGGCTTGCCTAAGCTTCTACTTACTCCCACATCTTCTGTCTGGTTTAAGCGTAGGGTGAGGCTGTGCTTGACCTTAGTTACTGTCATTGAGTCTGAACCTGACAATGACTAAGATTTCCGCTTGAATACAGACCTGCCCTATCATGATGGACTTGCCTGCTGATCCCTTCCCAGGTCTGTACTAATGGCCCTGCTGCTCCTGCTGTGGGGCTGTGAGGACTGGGCCCTGGTGAGTGGGAGCGCTCAGCTCTGCAGGTATTACAACTCTTGGTTGGTGGCTTCCTGTTCCTTATGGAGCACCTGGTCCCCACCGTCCTTTCACATCTCTTTTCATTCCTCATCTGCTTTTGTCTTTGCAAAACCAAGCTTCTATACACACTATTTTATATGCTTTTCTTGCTGCTCTCAATTCCTGCTCATCCTTTCACTTCAACACATCTTCTCACCTGTTGATGGACTGTTTCCCTCTTGTTGTCTTTCCTTGGCTGAGAGAATCATGTTCTGGCTTTTCAGTGGTATGAAAGCATTAGAGAAGACTAGGCAGGGAGTGGCCAGGAATGTAGCCACCAGATAAATGGTAAACCGCAAGGAAATCATCAGAAATGGATTAGTCCTCACTCAGATCTCTTGCTGAACTCAAGATACTTTTGTTCTTTACTCCTTTCAGCTATCCTAGTGTCAGAATTTCCCTGGCATCATGGTCTTACATTGTGACATCAGAGAGTTCTTCTGACATACAGAATCATACCCTTTTAGGCCAAAACACTGTGGACTTTGCCTCATAATTAGCTAAAACATTCTGAAGCATAAAAAAGAGTGTGAAAGCTTTTGGGAATATGTAATAGCATGTCTCTGCTCAAAGCCGGAAAGTGAAAATATGAAATGGGTCCACTTGTGATAGAATGATAACAAAAGAAGATCACCTAATCTAATGTGAAAGATTATGCATCATCCTGATAATATCTGTAGCCATGCCTCGCAAATAGTGCCCAAAGCAACTCTGAAATTGGAAAAAAACATTTTATAAGGGTGATGCAATTGAAAGGGAAATGAAGATTTAATGTTTTTACAACTTCTGTGCTTAATTCAGATTTTGTGCTGGTTGGTAATCTGTGTGGAGAATAATAAATTATATACTTTTTAAAAGCGCTAGAATTACATGCATGTGTTTTTAAATGTCCTCTAGATGGTGATCTAACAACATCTAATGCAGAAAACCTGTTGCAAAGTACCTACTCTTTGGACACAAGTATATGTGTGTAAAACTCATGTTGCCTTTTATCTTGCCAGACCAAACTGTCCACTATAATGAAGTCTTAGTCTGCACATTGCTCTATCTAGGTCTCTAATGTTAATTTAACATCGTGTAGCTCATGGGACAATTCTCCAATTATTTTTAAACTCACATTTAACCTCAACTATTATTTGCTGTACAGAATATTTTCCACAGGCCAGGCCCTGAATTTATATAGAATTTTATATTACCAGTGGCTTTCTCTTTACTATTCATTCATTTTTTTAAAAAAATTTATTCTTCTCTCCTACTAATAATGATCTTTCTATTCAAGATCTTCACTTTTTTGTTTTGTTTTCCTTTTTTTTTTTTTTTTCCCAAAGCGCCCCAGGCCTGTCTGGAATTTAGGCATTTCAGGAATTTAGCTTGTCAAATAAATACAACAATTCTGTAGTATTCAAAGCCTATTGAACTCAGAACTACAGAAGTAAAAATATAGGATATATACACTCTGATTCACTCTGATTTACAGACAGTGAGATCTGCTGACCAGGTAGTGGGCTTTTTTTTTTTCCTTTATTGGTGGTTGTAGGTATTTTCTTTTTCAGCTAGTCTTCAAACTGTATTACATTCAGCCCGGGGAGTGGTGATTAAATCAAGATTACAGAAATTTACACCGTCATTTTTTTTCAGGAATATTTATTGAATTTAATGGTTTAACAATACACAGTTGTATGTCATACGTTTCCTAATGAATTGTGTGCAGTAAGTAGTGAGATCAATTTCCCAGGTATCAGTAGTTATATACTGAAGTGTTAACAGATGTCTAGATGCGGATTATAGGGCAGAGTAAGAGGTAGTGGGACAGGAATGTGGAATTTTCCGTTCTGCAGTGGGACTACTAAAGCAACCTCCAGGGGCATGCTTGGATCTAAGGGAATCTGTACACAATTGAGTGTAAGATTGCGTATCAAAGGCAGTGTGCATTCCTCACAGGGAACGTGGAACACTTTCAAGTCCTCACTTGCACCTTTGTTTAACCGAAGTGGATAAGTAAATAATCTCGGGTGTGGGAACTCCTACTACTAGCAGAGGTCATGGTATTCATTCCGGCATATACCTAGGCTCCTGCCTCAGCAGGGGTGTCTGACACAGGACGTGTGCTTCCACATCTTCTGTTGCTCTGACATCAGTTGGTGAGGCACAGTTAAAGAGGCACATTAGGTGACAAAAGCTTTTTAAACACAGGCCTTTGTTAGACCATTTTTTCTAATGGGTGAATTTTAGATCCAGATAACGATGTATGAAGTGAGATAAAGAGTGTAACCACTTGCTTCAGCCACTCCAGCTGCTCCAGACCAAAGAAATCTCCCTTCTGACTGGAGCCCTGCCCGGTGCCCGGGAACCTGCCATCTCTGCCCAGGCTACTGGACGTGGTTGCTGCTTTCCCCTTTCAGTGGGAAGCAAATCTGAGTATGTATCCCAGAGACATACAAGAAGAGACGGAGATGGGTCACTGACATTACACAGTGACATGCAGACTCTTCTGGTTAAGGATGCCTTCAACAACAGTTGCACACAGGACTCGTAAACATACATACAAACAGCTGAGACCCTCCTTCCTCCTTTCGTCATGTTAGAGATACGATTTCACTGGTGCAGGGATGCACACAGGACTCACGAGAGCATTTGCAGATCCTCTGAGTATCAGCAGAGTCCCCCTGACTGTCCAGCACCCTGCCACTTTACTCCCTGTAGGTGTTCCAGCATGGACTTTCCCTGTCTACCTGATACCTCTGCCTGGACCTGAGGTCCCTGCTACTAGCAAATACACTGCCCCCTCCCCCACCCCACTAACATACACACACACACACACACCCAGGTTAAGGAAGATGAAGACAAGTGGCTCTCAACCCAGCAGTCTGCACCAGGCACACAGTCTCTGAGATCAGCAGCCTCACACCAGTTGCCAGTGCAGAGCTCACACTCATGTCAGCGTACCCTAGGCAGCTGGTTTGCAAACAGGCACTGCTCCATTTACAGTGTCTGGGAGTAGGGAACTGTACTCATTGCAGTGGCTGTTACCACAGGACAGGGTGTCTGTCCCCTTTATCTGGCACCAGTCTTCACTTGCACGCAGGTCATGCCAGTCTCTGGCGTGTAGTTTTTACAGCATACACACACAAGAGAGAGAGTGTGTGTATATGCAGAGAGTTAAGAAAAGATTTAATGAGAAAACATAAGATAGGACACACTGCAATGATCAGGGACAGAGCTCAGGTAAAGAAGCATAATGACGTATTTAACACAGCCAACCATTTTCAACACTTCTCTGCCTACCCCGTTTTGTTCCTCCCACTGCCCCTGTATGGATTTGAAGAGCTCTACAGTTTCCTGCGCCCTTCTCAATATAGCCCTCTAGTTCACAATCTTATTTATTGTGAAGTCTAGGTTGAGTTTCTTAGAAGTGACATCTAGAGTTTCAAAGCTCATCACCTAGCGTGACTGGAAGGTTTGTTTCTTGTCACTGTCTGCATTTTTTATTTTATTAGGTCTGTGTCTCAGTATTTTGCTTGTTGTTTCCTCTTCTTATTTTATCAATCCAGAAGTCCTCATTCAGCCACCCTTTCCTGAAACAGGTTTCTCACATTCCCTCTCTTTCCTTGTTAATTAGTACAACTGACAAGATTTCTGTATTTTGTTTCCAAACTTCAAAGTCCTCAATTGGATAATTCTGCTGGAGTAAACATTCCCACGTGACTGACAGTAGAAAGACATTCAGCTGTCTCTCTCAGATTTTCCATATACAAAAGCTGCTCTGAAAGTAACACCTCCTATTTTATTATGTTGGCCCACATCAGAAGTGGCTGTAGGTAATATGGCAGTAGAGGCTGGCAACAGAGGTTGAACCTTCCCAATAATATTCCATTACATTTTGTGCCATGCAACAGATGGCAGCAGAGGGGCAATCTGACCAGTAGATGCAAGCACAATGAGGTGGTGGGTGGTGCAGTGACGGTTGGTTACCTCCACTGTTGCTGATTTTTACAAGTGCAATAAGTGGGCATTTGTTCATTGCTGGCAGAAATGTATAGCTAATGATACTGACGTTAAAAAATAGTGTTCTATAGCTGAGAATTTGCACCATCAAATAGTATTACTATGTTCTTTGTATCTACGGTAGTTTCCATGAAAATAAAAAAGAAGCATTATTTTTGGAGAGAACTATATATTTCCTTGTTACAGAGTGTTTTGCATCAGATGGTGAAGGAATGTGTGAACATTACAACCTTTATGAAGTCAGCATGAGAAAGAGTAACAACAAAAAAGGCATTAAAGTAAAACTGACCTTTTTTTTAAATTTCATGTCTATTCCCAAAATTAAATCCCATTCTGTCAGCACTACCACCCTTTGTGAACACAGAAATTCCTTTACTTTATACAAATCTATCTTCAGTAGATTAATTCAACCAATAACAAAAAAACCCTCTAGCTCAAATAATTATGTCAATAATAACAACAGTTAAGAAGATCAATATATTATCTTTAAAGGTAAATATATCTAAGAGAAAAATAAAGTTATAAATAAGAAACAGATAGTAGTATTTATGGAATGAGGCAGGAGAAGTCATCAGACTCCTCTGAACCTCTTCTGGTTAAAGAAACTCCTCTGGAAGTTGGGAAGGAACAGAAAATGGCAATTTTAAGTTGTTGGATATTATATCTAAATTTGAGATATTTTGAACCAATTTTTTTTTTCTGCTTGGGTTTCATGGCCTGCATGCTGTTGCATTAACATGATTTCCTGCCATGGAGGAGAATTAGCTTATGATCAAATTTTTTCTCCTGGTCTTGGCCATTTCTAGAATCATCATGGTCGTTTCATGCTTGTTGTCACAGTGACTGCACTAAACAACTGATTTTTGCTTAGAGTTGTGCTTTTCTAATGAGACCAAGAGGTAAAGGTGCGTTTCTGTAGCTAATGGAATGCACTCTTTGTGTAGTCCAAAGGACTTTCCTTGAGTTCTTTTGAAGTAGAGGCAGAATGGGTGCAAAAGAACAGAGACTATGGATTGCCTTGTCCATAGAGTGGATCCAGAGGGATGTAGTATGAACAACCTATGAGGGAGGTGATGAAGCTGAAGCAAATAGATAAACCAGAGTCTGCAATAATTCTAGAGAATTTAACTCAATATTTCATATTTTCCTCATGTAACTAACTGCAACATGCATTGATGTGATGTGCAAAGACAGTCAAAATATGTAATCTAGTACAGCTCACTGGCCACTGCCTTCAGATTGGTCTTGGGGACAGGGATCAGACAAACTAGTTAATGTATGCTTTCTCTCTCACCAGACTGAAAGAGCTGGTGCATTAAATCTAGTAAAGCAGCTCTCCAGTCCAGTGAAGCACAGGACCATTAGCAGCACCAGGAAGGTTATCGCTGTCTGCATCAGATGACTCCCCTATGTGAGGTAAAAAACCCATTGGATTTGTAATAGAGAAGTGGAGGAGGCTGTAAAGTAATTCCCAAAACTGAGCAGTAAAGGCCTTGAGGCAAGAAGGAGCCAGTGAAGGGAAGAAAGGAAATGGACTGAAAGATCATTATCAGTGAATTTCTGTATCCTACCCTCAGGCCATATTCCTCAGAGGACAGAATAGTGCCAGGCAGTTAAAGGCACACCCACTGGCTAATCTTGATGCCATGATCAGAAAACTGATAGAGATGGAGAACATGGGGACACTTTAGATTGTTGTGAGGGACTCCAGGAACATGACTGAAAGCAGATGCCCTTGAGAGTATCCAGAAGTACAAGAGCCAAGTAATAGAGTAAGGGCGAATGGTACAAGTAGGACTGCATGAAGAAGCCAGAAGTAAGTAGAGGGATGCAGGACAGGAGAGAGAGGAGGTGGTAGATTGTTTTGAGAACCATATGGTGGGAATGGTGTCATGGTTCTATGGTTCATGGTTCTAATGGCTAGGCAGCTGGAAGACTAGAATGATGGAGGTTGGAAGTTCTGGGTTTGAAATGAATGAATATCAGACCACAAACAGTTGTGTGAGGAGACAGGTGTAGAATGTGATGAAGTCACTGCCAGCAGTTCTGCGTTCTGGCTAATAATCTGCTATTGTGGAGAGTCAACAACTGCACTGCAAATTCTGAGCAACTGATTCCCCTCTGACAGACAACTTCTTTGTATTTTTTCAGTCAATCTTATTATAAGAATTGCAAGTAGTCTGATGAAATATGCTTTTTTCATGACTCAACATGCACTATACAGTGAAGAACACAATCTTTTTGCTTTCTTGTGCAGAATTCTCAATTTTAATGGCATCAGTACATAGGGAAGATAAGGAGCAGAAACCTGGCTGGGGTTTTCAAACATGGCACTTTTTCACTACTAATATTGGATCCTGAAAAAGGAAGAGTCCTTGCTTTTTCTAACAGCAGATATCAGCAATCAGGTGGTATCATCCTCTGTAAGAGACAAACATAGCATTATTATTTCAGAAGTTTCATTTATCTTACTATGACACAGTAATAAGAAATGGAAAGGTTCTGAGCTGATTGATGGTGACAGTGTATGATCATTAATTAAAAAAACCGTGCAGATTAGATTTCCACTGAAGCATGGACATGATTCAGAAGGTTCTTGCAATTTATTGAAGATAACTTTCTGATGCAGGTGATGGAGGAACTGATGATGAAAGTTGTGCTCCTGGACGTTCTTCTTACAAACAAGGAAGAGATGGTTGGGAATGTGAAGGTTAGAGTCAGCCTGTGAAGAGGCATAGACCTTTTAAATTACATCAGCAGCAAAAGGAAGACTAGTAAAATGTGGGTCTGTTGCCTAATGAGGGGAATGCCCTGGTAGCGGAATGCTGAGAAGGCAGAGATACTGAAAATTCCCTTAGCTTCAGTCTTTACTGATAAGTCTGGCCCTCAGAAATATTAGACCATGGAGGTAACAAAGAGAGACTGAGGAAAGGAAGACTTGCCCTTAGTTGAGGAGGATCTTGATAGAAACTGTCTAGGCAAAATAAATGCACACAAGTCATAGAATCATAGCCTTAGATTGGGAGGATCACTGCTCTACAACCCCCCTGTCACTGGCAGAGTTGCAGATCAGTAGATCAGACTGCCCATGGCTCCATCTGACTTGGCCTTTAACACCTCCAGGAATGGGGCACCCACAGCTTCTCTGGGCAGCCTGTTGCAGTGCTTCACCACTCTCTGAGTAGAGGTTTTTTTTCCTAACATCTAACCTAAATCTCCCCTCTTTTAATTCAAAGCCATTCTCCCTTTTCCTATCACTGTTAGATCACGTAAAAAGTTGCTCTGCTTCCTGCCTACAGCCTTCTTTCAAGTACTGGAAAGCCACAGCGAAGTCTCCCTGGAGCCTTCTCTTCTCCAGGCTAAACAAGGCCAACTACCTCAACACTTTTCATATGAGATGCTGCAGCCCTCTGACAATCTTCATGGTCCTCCTCTGGACTTGCTCCAATAGCTCAGCATCCTTCTCGTACTTGGGGGGTCTCTGGCCTGGATGCAGTACTCCAGAAGGACAAGGACAAAGTAGAGGAGGACAGTCATCTCCCTCACCCTGCTCGCCACCCCTCTTTCAATGCAGCCTGAGATACTGCTGGCATTGTGGGCTGTGAGTGCACGCTGCTGTCTCATGTCCAGCTTTTCTTCCACCAGAACCCTTCAAGTCCTTCTCAACAGGGCAACTCTAAGGACTTATTCTCCCAGTCTGTAGACATATCTGGGATTTCCCTAACCCAAGTGCAATACCTGGCACTCGACGTTGTTGAACCTCATTATTTTCTCATGGTCCATGTGTAGGAGTCCATGCAGAATGATGTCAGTTGTCCTTTCTCTGTCCATTGAAGTCGTCACTCCATCATCTTAGTCAGGCATAATCTGCCCTTGGTGGGGCTATACTGGCTGTCTCAGAACATTTCCTCACCTTGTATGTGCCTTAACATCTCTTCCAGAATGTTCTGTTATATAATCTTACCAGGCACAGAGGTGAGGCTCACCAGACTGTAGTTCCTCTTTCTTTCTAGTTTTCATTTCTCCCTTTTTTGAAAATGGGAATGTTTCACTTTATCCAATCACCAGAAACTTTGCCTGACAGTGACAACTTTTCCAAGGGAGCAGTTTGGCAACCGCAACAGGTAGTTCCTTCAGAACTCTGGGATGCATGTAGTCTGGACCCATAAACTTGTATGTGTTTAGCATCACCTATGGGCCCTGATGAGATGCACCCTGAGTGCTGAGGGAGCTGATTGTCAAACTACTCTTTAGCATCTCTGAAAAGATGAGAGAGGTGTGTGAAGACTGGATGAAAGCTGATGTCACTCCAGTCTTCATGAAGGGCAAGAAAAGAAGGTAATTAGGAGCAGTCAGCATGTCTTCAATAAGGGGGAATCATGCTTGACCAATCTTGTAGCCTTCAATGATGTCAACGCTGTCTGGGTAGATAAGGGGAGAGCAGTGGATGGTGTGTACCTTGACTTCAACAAGGCTTCTGGCACTGTTTCCTGTAACCAACTTGTTTGTAAGCTTAGGATGTGTGGGATAGATAAGTGGACAGTGATGTGGAATGAGAACTGGTTGATTGGCAGAGCTCAGGGGATTGTCATCAGTGGCACAGAGTCTGGTTGAAGGCCAGTAGCTAAACCAGTGTTCTTCAGGGGTCAGTGCTCTGTCGCATCTTCAGTGACCTGGATGAAGGGATTGAGTCCACTCTCAGCAAGTTTGCTGATACCAATCTGGGAGTAGTGACTGACACATCAGAAGGCTGTACTGCCAGTCAGCAAGATCTGAACAGGCTGGAGAGTTGGGCAGAAAGGAACCAGATGTGGTTCAACAAGGGCAAGCATAGAGCCCTGCAGCCAGTGTGGAATAACTGCATACGTCACTAGAGGTTAGGGGTTTATCTGCTGGAAAAGAGCTCTGAGCAGAAGGGTTCCTGGTGGACAACAAGTTGACCATGAGCCAGCAGTACATCCTTGTGGCCAAGAAGGCCAATGGTGCTTTGGGGTACATTAAAAAGAGTATGGCTAGTAGATATGGGAGGTGATCCTCTCCCTCTACTCTGCCATGGTGAGGTCAAATCTGAAGAACTGTGTTGAGTTCTGGGCTCCTCAGTTCAAGAAAGACAGGGAACTACAGTTCAGCTTGAGAGCTACAGAGATGATTAGGGACCCGAAGAATCACTCTTATGGCTGGGATGGCTGAGAGATCTGGAACTGTTTAGCCTGGAGAAGAGAATGCTGAGAGGGGTTCTTATCAACACTTAAAAATATCTAAACGGCAGCAGTCAAATGGATGGAACTAGGTTCATTTAAGTGGTGTGCTGTGACAGGACAAGAGGCAATGGGCTAAAACTTCAAGACAGGAAGTTCCATCTGAACATGCTTTTTACTGAGTGTGCCACAATGTTGGAACAATCTGCCCAGAGAGGTTGAGAAGTCTCCTTCTGTGGTGTTATTCAAAACTCACTTCAGTGCTTTCCTATGCAACCTACTGTAGGGAACTTGATTTAGCAGGGATTTGGACTTGATAATCCCCAGATGCCCCTTCCAACCTTATGTTCTTGTGATTGTATGACTATAAATGCCACTCTCTTATTCTCTGCTTGTTCCATTTCTGTTTTAAACTGCACTTGTCTTGATTGCTATTCATAATAACAACAGTGGAATCATATACAAGCTACCTCCAGTGAATTTTGGAAAAGAAAATAAGACTGTCCACATGACTTCAGAGTTGGTTCTGCCTTTAATGTTGGCAGGAGACATTTATACAACATTTATAATTTGTGCCTAAGTAAAATAGCTCAGAGATTACATTAGAATCTATCATTTAATAGTTAGATGTTAATTAATTTGAGAAATTAGAGATTTGTTTAAAAGGTTGCCAAACAATTGGACTTTGGATTTTACATACTTAAGGCAAATGTTAGTCTATAGGGCCCTAAGCTGTCTTAGCAAAATTTAGATGCTTAATTATTAGTTGTTCAAACTGGTACTAAACCTAGTCTCCCTCATTAGCAATTGAAGACAACATGTCACTTCCAGGGAGCAATCTTTCCCAATCAGTTCAAACAACTATCAGTGCAGGATACATTACTTTATAGACTAATTCAGACTTAACAATTTTTTAAATATCTATATTTCAGAGAGATGTACAACAGTTCTAGTTTTTTTGAAAAAAAAAAAAAAAAAAGAAAAAGAGATTGAGAAATAAGATCAAAGTGGAAATCCCAGTCTAGAATCTCCTGAAGCAGATTGCTCCACTTGCAGGTCCATTCTCTTACATAGATGAAGAAACTGGTGTCTTTTTCAGCAACAGAGTAGGTAATACAGCCTGTGGAGAGTCTCCCACACAACATCTTAAACTATTGAAGCACTTTTCTCTCTGGCATCTCAAGATGCACATTCGCTTATCCAAGTATCTTTCTGACAATCGTCAACCACCTCCTTGTGCTATTGGCATATGTTAGAATCTTCATCACTATGATCTACTTGAGTTTGTTTTTTTCTCTAAATTACCTATTTTTTTTTTTTTTTTTCTCTAAATTACTTCAGAATACCCTGGCCAAATCTAAACACAAGACAAAACAAAAACTTTCAGTTTCTTATTAGTTCAGACACAATTCTTAGTACGTTCTTTAAAAATATATATATGTAAAAGGTCACAAGAAAGACAATATGGAAACACAGTAAGGTTTGCCTTCTACTCTTTGAACAGGATAACTTAATGTTTTTTAGTGTTCAGTTTTTAGTAATGAAATCTAGAAAGTAGTTTATTCAAAAGCTCGTAAAATTCAGTCCAGTATGCAATGTGGGTTTTGAAGGCCTTGTTGCAGAAAGCATTTTAGTGATAGTATAGTGCAAGTCATGTTCATTTTCCTTAGAATCTGCATATATCCCTCCATCTCTCTGTTTTTGCTTAAGCATCAGCAAATTATGCTTTTCTTAATTGGTGAAGTGATTGGAAACCTGTGCAGGAAAAGATACAAATTATTTAATTAAATAATAAACTAGTAATTATTATTTAATAAATAAGTTAATATGCTTCATTATGGTAATGGCATGAGGTCTCCAAATGGATGATGGATGCATATAAGAATGTGAGGCAACTCTCCATGTCTTTACAGAAATTTCCTAAAGAGGAATGTTATAGCCACCATTGGAATGCAAAAGCATTAGGTGCATTGTCAGGGCCTTGCATTCCTTTCTCCCCACGTGAAACATCAGTGACATTCTTCTGACGTGCTTTCTTTATGAATGACCAATTATACTAGAATCTGTTTTTTTCTTGAACCTGCTCCTGAGTTGACCACATGTTGCAACTGTTCATTTGATAAGGTACATTTGATAAGGTACACAAATCACTGATGTAATCTTCCTGGCTGTAATTTGGGTTTGGGTAAATGAGTGTAGCACAATGACAAAACAGGGAGCCAAGGCAATTTAGCAGTTTGAAAGAGAGTGTAAGATTCACTGCTATTAGAAGCGTTACTTATAAACTGCCCCTGAAGCTGCATGAACTCTACCCTGCACTATGTATCAATCAGTCTTACTTGTAAGGAAGAATATTTGGTGTTCAAATTACTAAACAAACAAATCATTGCTTAAACAGTTCAGAAAGATTACTAAGAAAATCAATCTTATTTCGTTATTATTATTTTGGTCACATTTGTAAATAGCCACAGAACACCATATTAACCTCAGTGACTTTGATTTCGCTGTGAGATATATACCATTCCTCTTTCAGTCAGTTCATTCTTCTTGCAGTTGCTGCCATGGGTATTTGTGAAGCCTGTGTTTGCAGTACTGACTTGCTGTAATGGAAGAGCCAGATTTAAGGAACTGCGTAGTCCCTTTAGATACAACTGTTCTGATTTTGAAAAGTTGTTGCAAAATAGCAATATCTTCATTTGAAGCCAAGATTTTCTTTAAGTAGTATATGTGTGTAGTGAGTTAATAGTGTGAAGTGAGTTAATTAGGAGCATTACAGGTAGTCTGTAGCATGTTTGATGCAGGTAGTCAGAAGTTAGACAATACAGTACTCTAGATTGATCCGTTTTTTATATTTTTTGGTTATTTTTGCTTTCACTTTGTTGAAAAAACAACGACAACTTGTCAACCTCAAATATAATGTTTCAATTTTATTGCTTGCAAAATGATTTGAACTACTTGTCTGGAGTTATCTGGAGATGGAGAGACAAGTATTTGTGTCCAACTGTGAAGCATTTTGACTGAGAGAACTGCATGGTGGGATGAAATGGACCAACAATTGTTGCAACTGCAAAGACATCACCTCAGATGCTTTGCACTAACTACATCTTATATAGATATGCTTCATATTCACCTATCTACTCTTCTTTAAGGCTGAGGACTTCTATTTTTTTCAGATACTTTTTCCAAAATAGCCATCCATACATTTCTACTACCAGCAAACTATATTTTCTTGTTTATCAGACAAGAAAAAGTGTTCTGAAAGTCTAGTTGTGGCAGAAATACTTGCTAGTACTATCTCACACTTCCTCAGAATTGTAACTATGGGCAGAATTTATAATTTATATGTCCAATCTCATGTCCAATCTGTAATCTGATCTGTGTATTTTGGAATGTGAACCATGCCCACTACTGTAGCACTTGTTACCAGCTGTATATTTGGTTTCTTGGTGTGTTTCTTCTAGGCTAGCTCTGGGAAAGAAATAGCAGAAGTTGTTTTGAAAGTTCTTTTTTTTCAATTCCTCATTCCAAAGATAGCAGATTCACAAGTGTTTTTGTTGAGATTAACCAAAAGGTGGGGAAGTTCAAATGCCTTATTTTTAGTAATTTATGTGACCTCTGAGCTTCTTCTCATGTTAATGACATAGTTGGAAGATATATTCTTAGAGCTTTCTCTCCATGGCTTGGAAAATTAGCTGTTTCTCTGCAATACAGTCGTATGTTACTAATATAAAAATATTTTATATAGTTTCACAGAAAAAAAGTGACATTACGGAGAATTCAAGCAATACTACAGAACTGATGCAAAAGATAAAAATTGTTTCTAAAATTGGTGGAAATTATATATGCTTGCTTGTAATGAGACCTATTCTTAAAAGTTGTAAAAAAAAATTTTTTTTCCTTAGCCATATTGTAAGTTACTCCTGTTTGCAAAGCCATTTTTTCCTTTGGGTAAGTTTACAGTACATATCTCTCCCTTGGTGTAGATAATTGTGGGACAATGTCTACCCATTTAAATTATTTAGCTTTAAATTGTCTTAAAATTTATCATCAGATTATCGTTTCTCTATACATCTCACACAGGTAATGCTAAATAAAAATAATGATAAAGTTTATATTGTCAGAATCATTGCTTCAATTTTTATAAAAATAATAAGAAAATGTCAATTTTAAGCTTCTCCTTGAACATAACATACACTTTACAACACAATTTTGTCCAATAATGGATGACAATGGAAATAGATGTGTCTATGAAATGTGGATCTGCAAAACAGTAGTTTTGTGAATGGTGGGAATGACATGGCAAAATAATGCCCACAGGTTTTATAAGCATTAACTTACTGACTATGTATGCATAATTCCCCATCCTCCAAGTTCTCTTTACACTACTTCTGACAAAGAAGCAGGCATCAGAGTTTCATTACGTGGTGATGGAAATGAAAATGTTTCAAACTGTTGAAAAAAGAAATCTCCAAATTGGAAAAAATTAAAAGCACCAGAAAGACTAAAGAAAAAAAGAACGAGAGATGACATTACACTTCTGACACCAAAACACCAAACAAATTATCTGGTCCATAATAGAAATAATTAGTTTTCAAATAAAGTTTTTCTATGACATAAGATGAGAATGGATTATGATTCAGTGTTTATCTCTGTCTTCAGAAGAGATTTAAGAGGCAGAGATAGCCTTAAAACTTAACAACTTTCCCTGGCATTCCTATATATGGGAGGGACCAAATGAAATAGGTGTGTTCACTTAGCCTTTCTTTTTCAGTAAACTCCATGACTCCTAAGAGCAAATTATGGAAAAATGCCGTGGGTGCAAAAGAGATGTTCATGTGGGAAAATACTTTGTAGTCTTTTCCCCAGGGTTTGGATGAAGGTCACTCAGATGCAGTGTTCTTTTAGTGGTTCTAAAGACATGACCTCTTATCTTACAGACTTAAAACTGGAAGATGGGCAATCTTGTGCCCCTAATACTTGCTACCTTGCTGTGTTAATGGGAAATCAAGCACCCAAGAGCTTCAGCTGATGTGATCCAGAATTTGTGAAGGTCCTGCTGAAAGTGGAAAGTTTGAATGGATACCCCCAGACGTGTCTTCCCAGGACTGTGAAGAAAATATTTTATTTTCAGGAGAATTATGGCTTTGAATTCCCAACAACTTGACTAAATCGTGAGGAACAGATGATAAACTGCTTCTTCTCAATGATAATAGAAATCATACATATTTCAAGAGATATCGGATTAAGAAACAGAATGGGTCATACAAGACTCCAGTGAAAGCTAGAAGGATCTTGGATGAAGTAGGCTTACAGGTTTACACTTCAGCCTGTAGTGGTGAAATACACAGGTTGCTCTAGAAGTAAAGCCTCCAATTTATATAAATGGAAATGATAACAGATACAAAGAGCACTGATAAAGCAAACTCTCAGCTAAAAAAGGTTATTTTTCAACAGCACAACAAAATGTAATGGAATCTTATTGAGAAAGCTCAGCCTCTACTGCCGTACTACCAATATCCACCTCTGATATTGTGGGACAACATAATAAAATAGGAGGCATTACTTTTGGAACAGCTTTTGTACATGAATTAACTTTGTTCGTTGTAGTAGCATCAGTTTCCACTGGATTCTGTGCAATAATTCTTTTAGCTTGTACAAAGAGATATTGTTGTGATTACAATGCAGTTTAACCATTACTGTGTGTGTATTTCAAATAGGTCTAGACTAAAATTATTTTGTAGAAGAACTGAAGTTGGATACCTCTTGGGAACAACAGTTTTCCAGGTGCTTTGGAAGACAAATTCTTCATTTTGCAAATTAAAACCTTGCCAGTTTATTTTAGCAAAATTCAGTGCCCAATGCACCTAACCTGATACATATCATTGCATAAAGTAATTAAAAATAAATGCTACAAATGGATTTTTTTTTCTTTTTTTCTTTTTTTCTAAGGTCTGTCTTCTAAAATTATTTTTTAGTAGAAATAAGATCTTTAGCTTTAACTTTAGCTTTAGCTACTTCTAAGTCCAATTTATTTTTTATTTAGATCTAACTCATTACTACATCACAAACAGAATTATTTGTAAGTACTGTTCAGGCTTTATGTGTTGAAAATACTAATACAAATAGAGTTGGTTCACACACAAAAAAAATCTGGAGGACAAGTGGGTCATATTTTTGGATGGTTATTCACCTCCAAAAGCTGCTTTGATTAATGCTTGAAGAATGACTTTGCAGGCGTAGCATATATTAACATCAGTAAACAAATAACGATCAGATACAAGAAGTTCACATGTTAACTTGTTAAAGATAATATTTAAAGAGTTAATGTTTTAGTCCTTTAAAGCACTTCAGTATATTCATAGCTTTTAGAAAGGCTGCACTCTCTCTCAAAGCAGTATTAATATAAACATTCAGTCAGTTTGCTCAGTGTTGTTCAACTGAGTTTTGAAAAGCTCAAACAATAAAGATTTTACAGCCTCCCTTTGTCAACATATTCTACTACTGAACCACCCTCATTTCAGCGTTTAATTTTTTTATTCTTGTCTTTTGTTCTTCTGAGAAGAGTCTGGTTCAACCCTTTCTATAACACTGTTTTAATGCAGTGGAGTTGAGAGATGCTCATCAGGTGATCTTTCCTGTACCCTCTAGGGTTTTTTGCCATCTCAGAAATAGGCTTGGGCATCTCTTTCTTGAACTCTGTATTCTGTTGGCCTGTAACTTCATCATATTGAGGACTCTATGAATGGCAGCCCTGTTCCTCACTATTTCAATCACTCCACATAATGTGGTGTCATCTGTGAAGTTACTGAAGTTACCCTTTGTACTTTGTATACATAGGTATGAAAACCTTTAACAACGTGAATGAACTTTCATCAGTCTAGTAGAAGGTAGCTGATCTCTCATTTTTAACACATATAGGATAGTGTCAATGGTTTATGGGCTGATTTGGCCCAGCATACTTCTGCTGCACAGCTCTGCTGGTATCAGGAGTGGGGTTCAAACCCACGCGGACATACGTCCATTGGAACCATGTCAAAGTTTAAATGCTACCCCTATGTCAACTCTTGTTATGTTTCATGGATATGCAGTTCACAATCATTAGGACTGAAGGTAATATCTAAAATAAAATGTGTTTAAGTTTGTTACTCAGCTGTTGAACATTACATTGAGTCTTGAGCTTGTATTTAGTGATAGTCAATGTACAGTGTCCACATCTCTGTACTGGCACAGGTGGACTGAACAGGCAGAGATGAATCTCCTACTGAGTCATCTCCTAACGTTATTTTCTTATATCAACTGTATGCTGCTTCATTAGCTTGCAGTCTTTGTGTCATATTATTAGTACTCTCAGCAGCAGGAGTGATATATCTGTTGCTCTCCCAAGAAAAAATATATCATATTGTCATATTGGATCATTTAAACAATGAAAGAAATAAATCCTTTGTTAAGAGGTAGTTTAAGGAAGATTTAAACATATTAAATGTTAGGTTCATAACCATTGTAAACAAGAGGTTTCACACATGCCTCATGTGAACCTGGAAAATGTCATGAATTCCTTGCAAAGGAAAAGGAAACTTTTTACTTTAAACAATATTCTCAGAAACCCTTACAAAAATAGAACAATAGCTCTAACAGTTTTTTGAAAATCTGTCCTATTCTGAGTTACACAACTGAATGGATCTTCTTTCCTCTTAGAAGCCTGGTTTGTGGTCACTAGCAAGACATGGTACATAACGCTTCAGGACACTCTGCACAGTAGAAAAATTCAACTCCTGGTGGAAAAACCAGTTCATCACATTAGTTCAGGGCAGTGCCTGGTATATGTCCAAGCATCTGAAGTTTTAATTTCTTAGAACTTTTGTTCTGTACTCAGTTTTCAATCACCGAAGGTCTATGTCAGGGAACAGCTTTCTCTTATATTGTCCGTTCCCCAGGGAAGAGAGAGTAATGAAACAGTTAAGCATCCTGTGAAAATTCTTACTGTTAGCATGTAGTTGTACCCTATTTTCCTAATAGGGTAAACTCTTCATTATTAAATAGGGTGAAAATGAGAGAATCGGTAGAAAAACAAAAATGCAAATGAATAAAAATAGCAACCAGCAACTTTTCAGTAGAAACTAAGGGGAAGATAACCTGTGGCTAGTAACAAAGTTGACAAGTATATTATCTTAGTTTTAGTAGATACTTTAATAAATGTGTTAAATAGAAATCTACAAGTTCCATTTTACTGGAAGTTTGTCACTTCCTTTCTCATTGCTGTCAAAACATAATTTCAAATTTAGTTCATTGCCATCTCCCTGAATCAATTCTGCTTTATGTACAGCATCCTTAATTTTCTACCATAAACTTTTCTGTGAAGTGTATAATAGTCCTTTTTCCCGAAGTTCAGGAAAAAAATGTACTGTAGCCTTCAAGCATCCTTCTTAAGTGTTGCTATAGCAAATCTGAACAGAAAGAACAGGATTGCCCACACACTACCACAGTAACCTGACCCTCTTGGTTAGCTAACATAGCTGATTAACAGACAAGAACTGTCTCTGGGTAACTTATTCAAGAAATATCTTTCTCCAGCATAACATACCAGAGAGGAACATTTCTAGATTCTCTGCTGTAGAAGGCAACACTCTGCTATTTTTCTGAGGGAACCTTTTTTCCAGTCCGTCTGCTTGGTGTTCAAGCTCTGGTATACTCAATCAAAGACCTTTGAATTATTACTGCAATAAACCACTGACTACTTTACCATTTCTCTACAAGAGAAATTCTATATGTAGCCCTTCAGATTCTATAAGATGACTATTATTTTTCAGTGATTATTTATTTTCTGTTGATGAATGCAATCTGTTCACATTACATCTACTTTATTACTACTTCCAGCAACTTGGTTGACCAAGTTAATTTTGCAGAATTTGAAGCCACATCCATCCTCTTCCTCTGATCTCTTGCTACTGCCCAAGCTTTCAGAAGGTGTCAGGAATTCATTGGGATAATCTGCCATACTATAATTTGAATATTAGTAAGTGCAGAAGTTTGTATAGGACTTCTCAAGAAGGTAGTCTTATGGAGCAGCAGGGACTGTAACCAGAGCTAAGTACAGGGGAATGATCACCTCCCTTCTTCTGCTGGCTATTTCTTATACAAGAAAGGATGCTACTGGCCTTCTTGCCTACCTGGGCACACTGCTGGCTCATGTTCAGCTGAGCATCTACCAACACCCCAAGACCCCAAGGAAAACTCTGCACAGCTTGCCAGCGACTCTGCCCCAAGCCTGTATCTTGCATGGGTTTATTGTGATCATAATGCAGGACACTTGGTCTTCTTGAATTTCATCCCACTGGCCTCAACCCATCAATCCAGGTCCCTTTGGAGGGCCTTCCTACTCTCAGGCAGATCAATTCTTCTCCCCAGTTTGATCATCTGCAAACTTAATGAAGGCACAGTAAATCCCCTTGTCTAGGTCATCAATAAAGATGTTAGCAGGACAGATCCCAATACTGACCTCTGGGGAATAACACTTGTGACTGGCTGCCAGCTGGATTTAAGTCTATTGACCCGTGCTCTCTGGGCCCAGACCTCCAGCCAGTCCTTTACCCAGCAAAGAGTATAACTGTCCAAGCCATGGGCTGCCAGCTTCCCTAGGAGAATACTGTGGGAGACAGCATCAAAAACCTTGCTGAAATCTAGGCAGACTATGCCAACAGCCTATCCCTCATCCATCAGGCTGATTGGCTGATTATAAAAGGAGATTAGGTTGGTCAATCAGGATCTGTCTTTCATGAACTCATGCTGTCTGGGCCTGATCCCCTGGCTGTCCTGCACATGCCTTGTGATCTCACTCCAGATGATCTGTTCCAGATGATGTAGCCTTCCTTAGCACTGAGGCCAGACTGACAGGCCTGTAGTTCCTCAGATCCTCCTCATGACCCTTTTGTAGATGGGAGTTACACTGGCAAACCTCTGGGACCTCTCTGGTTGATCAAGAGTGCTGATAGATGTTGGAAAGTGGCTTGGCAATCACCTCTGCCAGATCCCTCAGCACTGTCAGATGGACCCCACCTGGCCTCCTGGACCTGTGACAGTCTAGGTGCAGTACTAGGTCTCTAATTGTCTTCATCTGAATTGCAGGGAGTTTGTTCCACTCCCCATCCCACACTTCCAGGTCGGGGGGTAGAGTTCCCTGATGATATCTGGACTGACTATTAAAGACAGATGTAAAGAAAGCATTGAGAATCTCAGCCTTTTCCCTAATCCTCAGTGGTTACATTCTTCACTCTACCTGCTGGAGATTCTCTTTAACCCTCTTCTTACTGCTATTGTATCTGTAAACATTTTTTGTTGTCTTCTATTACAGTGTCCAGGAGACATATTCTCAGAGTTATACATCACTGCTGCTTGTGTGATGTGTAGTAAATCCCTAAACGACATTTCTGCTCTGGTATAGTTTATAATGCATTGTTAATTCATTTCTATTTCTCAGTCATCTGTGATTTACTGGTAGCAATGTAATTCATACTTATATAGAAATTGAAATCTTGTGAAGACAAGAATTTCTCAAGAATAGTGGAGATAGTACTCCTGGAATATTTAGTTATTTTCCTCTATTACTTAGCTTTGTCTTACATGGATATATATCACCATTCAATTGTATGATATTAAACATAATAACATTCATTTGCATACAGTCATCTACAACTTTGTTTTGCTTTGCTACTCTAGTAAGATGCTATAACTTGAATAACTGGAAATATCACAATCCATCAGTGTTTCTTAATGTATCTGCAATACACAAAGCAGTTGCTGGCTTGTTGTCAGTACAGCATTTTCAGATGCAGTATTATCTATTGTACACGTGGAAAAGTTGCATTACTATTTATTTCCGGCCTCATGAGTTCTTGGCTCTGTGTTCTGTGCATACACAGAAACTGTTCTTTTTCACTACTTTTTTTCTGTATTCATACTTCTCTCATTCTTTTCTCTCACAACTCACATTTGGAGCTTTTCTTAAATGCTGCTACTTCAGAAAAATAACACAGTACAATCAGTGTTGTACAGAGGCATTATTGAAAGATTGAAGTACAGCTGTTGGCTGCACTTCCACTGTTGGTCTTAAGATGGTAGCCTAAACCCTGTTATCCAAATCCATGCACTTTGTTTTCATCAATGTTGAAATGATAACATTTCTTTTGTAATTTCTAAAGTGGGATTTTTTTTTTTAGGAACAAATTTTGTGAGCGGTAAGATGAAAGATGTTTGTGAATTGAAGCGAAAGAATGGAATATGTCATTTAATTCTTAAGGTTAGAGCATATATATAATTCAGAAAGAATATATGAAACAAGAGGGAGATAGATGCAGTAGAAAAATAAGAGCTTGTAACACAGCCTGGCAGCTTGTGACTCTGAAGCTGACTCTGAGACAGCAAAACTTCCAAGTCTTAGTGCAGGATAGTCTGGGACACTGCTTATCAGTGATACAGAAAATATGGCCTGCCTAGACTAGTCAACTTAGCTTCTCAATGTCTGTATGGTGCTGTAGTCATATTTGCCAGATGCTTAACATGGATTTGGGGAGCAAATGTGGAAGACTAATGAGAAAGAGAATTTCAGGTCATCATAAACAATAAATAAGTTGAGTTATTTTCCTTTCTCTTAGTCATTTTTTTGTGTAAGTTTTCCTGATACTATCCATTACATTCTTTTTTTATGTGTCTAATAGAATCCTTTAAAATCTTTCAGAAGAAATAAAGGAGGGACTTTAGAATGTGCAGCTAAACCCTTCAGTTTAACAGCTTTCCTTACTTTTGCGACGTCTTTTACAATCTCTGTTACTTGCTAAACAGAATTCACAGTCAGATGTATTTTGTGAATGATTAGGATTAGACATTTATTTGTGGTAACTTCCAAATGTCATCCTGCTCTTGTAATTTTCCCTCTCTAAGGCAACTATAAGTGAGAATTAGAGAAAAAAAAGAATGCGTGCTTACGTCCTGATTCGTCACCAGGTAAGCACATTGGATTAAATCCTACATACCTTTGGTACTCAAAACTTCCAGGAAAGTTAACAGCAGTTTTGCATAAACATGGAATGTGAGTGTCAGGGTCATTCTGAAGGAAAGGAATCCATGCCGTGTACTGTGCAAATCATGTCTATCTCTATATTAGTGCTGAAATTACTTTATAATAGGTCAGATAATAGCCACTTTGATTTATATTTGAAACAAAGAGGGAACAGAAAATGTGGGCAGAACAGAACTAAAACCAAAGACTATGTAGAAATTATTCCTGTAGTCTTTTTGGGCATGCTGCTAGAAAAGGCTAACTTTAGATCTACGGTCACCAAAAATCAGTTCATTCAGATTTGGCTACAAAGTGCAGTATGTGTTATGTTTTCGAAAATCTAGGATGACCTTAAAGGAATAAGAAAAAAGAAATGCAAGGTAGTCCTTGTGGCAAGATGACAAACCCCACTGGTCAAAGTGGAGTGTCTTGTTTCCTTATATTATAGCAGTATTTGAAAATGTGAATTTCCTGGTTGTGGGTAAAGTATTTGCATGTATTGGCTTACCTAAACTATTTCTGTGGCTCTAGAAAGAGCAACTCATGCTAACCATGCCATATGGTTATACGGTAATATTAATCCCCAAAAACCACATGATGGTTTTAGCATTATTTTATCACAATTTTGTTCCTATTTTGTTGTCGTTGTTGTTGTTGTTAGACACTGCTGTGTCTAACACATTTAATTGAATTGTGTTTTGCATTTTTTTTCATGCTTACTTTGCTACTCATGGCCATGGATACAAGAGAAAAACTGTGCATGAGGAGATGAAATTGAGGCATTCCAAAATTCAGAAATTATTAGTCAGAAACAATCCAAGTCAGAATTAAGAGAAGTCAAGACACTAAGAAGGGGCATGACTGACATCCAGGATAAACAATTTGCAATTGTAAAAGACCAGAAAAAGGAACACTTACAGAGAAATGTAGAACTAGAATACTGTCGCGAGGCAAAGGAAGGCCTTGAGAATTAGAGCTAGGATACAGGGTAACAGTGTGACTCAGAAGCAGTGGAAATGGGTACCAAGAGCTAAAACCAGGTGCAATGTATGTGAGAAATCACATGCATTCTATTACCTTTGCAAATTAATTCTACATGAATTATAAAAACATTATTTTGCAGTGCTAAGATTTTGTATTCATGTTTATAGGTAAAGGAGCCAGATTTACAGCAGTCTGAAGAACGAGAGCTGTAACGAGCCCTCCTTCCTCCCCCTGCTGTGTGACAATTTAGGGAGTCCATCTTAGGTATTGGCGTGCAGTTGTTTGAATTGCACTGGCTGCCCAGGGAAATAGAGACTGTGTTTGTCTATCACAGCACTTAACTGTATATTCAAGATCTAACAATATTCAAGATCTAAATATCTTACTCAACTTTGAATGAAGCTGCTCCCACCCTCAAGAATATGAGGTATATTACTGTATATTACTGATACTGTTCAAGAAAACCATATTTTGCTCATAACACCTGGCTGCCTTTATCCCTCAATGTAGCAAGAAAATCATTCTTCCCATTATGACAGTTTAACCTAACACCTCCTCCAAAAATTGGATCCTTCAGTGAATCTAACACTTTAGGATGCAATTCCTCAGGTTTGCCTTGAAGCATTGTTCTTCTTCTTTGTGGTGACTTCTGTTTCCATAAACAAGATACATAATGAGTTTGCCCACATTTGGATGTAAATACTGGTTTGCTAAGCTTTAATAACCTCTAAATAAACTGATAGGTTTGAGGAGATTATTCTGTTCATTCTCTGATAAGTGTGGAAAAACAATGAGAGACTGTAGAAAATTAAAAGGAAAATGAAATATCCAAACTTCATATACTAATTTACAGAAACTCGTCTTCCAGCTCATAAAGTGACATGACTTTGTTTGACGCAGAGAAGGTGGAGTCTATAATGACTGTGTCTTTAGTGGAATTTGCAGATAGTTGGAGTGGGAGGTGTGTCCTCCTCCATACTGCCTTACCTGAGCACAGGGCACGTTTCCACATGTTCACTCGGGAAGAAGGTGTTTTTCCTGGCTCGTTTAGCTGTCTGTTTCGATATTGGATGTATGTTGCTCCCCAGAGGAATTTAGAGATACATGAGGAGGAGTATTACTTCTAAATTCCAGGCTTAGAAAAGAAATGCTAGAAGCCTCAGAATTCGGTGCTGCACTGACTTCCTCAGTGCTGTACAGGGTCTTTGTGAGGGGTACCCTACTAGTGAGCTATTTCTAAATCAGGCACACCTTTGGGTTGGGCTTATTTTGGAAACTAAGTACTTGAGGAGGGCTGAGGTATGAGGTCTCCTAGAGAGAAGTGATTGTATTTTGTGTTTTTACATGTACTTTCATCAGCTGATGCAGCTGAAGGACAGTGTCCTCTGTAAGTAACACATCAGGAGACAGAGGAGTGGTGCTTTGTAATAAGCCTTCCCTAGCATTTTTTTTTTCTTTTTCTTTTTTCTTCTTCTTCCTTTTTTTTTTTTTTCCCCCCCATAGTGAGGATTACTGACTTTCAGACAACTAGGAAAGAAAGATAAAGGGACGTCCAATGGGGGTACCTTTATTTGGTGATAGCAAACCCTTCTATTTCCGGATCTGGAATGGACTAAGCCAGAAGTTGCAAGGCAAAAAGTCCTGGGATAAACATCTGGATGAAATATACTTACTCCAGCAGAAAAGGTATGGTGCTCTTTCTTGTCTACCCTTGCTTCTGCTGCTCTCTCCTTGTAGCTCACTCTCACTCCCTTCCCTTAGGCTGTTCTGCCAGCAAACAAGCTTTGAAAAGACTTTAGAACACTGTTCTCTATCAGGCAACCTCTTTCAAGCTGGAATGTTTCTGGAGTTCCAGTGTTATCTGCTTTCACATATGCACTTACTAAATCTCGATTGAATTACTCTCAGTGCAGGACTTCAGTCACAAATTAATAATGTGTGCCTTTTTTCTTTCCTGCTTTATTAGTAAAGCTCACAAGGAAGTGCATGAGTTGGGTTTTGTTTTGCTGTCATTAGAAATGTATGTGGCACTTAAACTGCAGTCAGTTGTATTTGAAATGATGGCTATTTAAAGGGATTCTGTTTTTCTTTTATTTCTCTGAAGGTTGCCCTTATTATAACATAGAATGAGCTTAACATTCTACAATCTGATGATCATTTGCTTTGTCAGTTTGACTGCCATTTCTAACCCCCTTGGATCAGGTGCAATTATCTGTAATTCAAAGAATGAATCCTCCTAGACTTCATGTTATCAAGAAGATTGCTTGTGTTTTTGTGTGTCATACTGGATCAAGGCTCTTTGCTACTGTTCCGTTGTGTTTCTCCTTCCACACACTGTGGTGCAGGAGTATTCATAGAAATCCAGCTGAATCTGTTTTCATTTTTCTCGTTTCTGCACGCACAAAAACTGCATTAGTCCAGTAAAAAATTGCTTCTGGTCCTCCACTCCTTTTTTTCTAAATTTCCTTATAAAACTCCAAGCATCTCTGAGGAGAAAAATGTGCCTACATGGAACAAATATACAAATACACCCAGACATGTGCAGGAATAACCTGAATATGAACAAATGTCTTTATCTGTATTTAGGGAAAGAACTTCAAAATAATCATTTAACTCCTCACTGAAAAAAAAAAAAAGTCTGTATTATTTTATTTCAAAGAAGTGAAACTTAAATACACTTAAAATAGAAAGGATGGTAGCAACAATTGTGTGTCTATAGAACTCTGAATTGTTTACATTTGTGTACATGCATGAAAAACATAAGTAACTGAAAAATAAGTTCTCAGTAGATTCTGTCATCTCCAACTGAACACATGCAAGCTAAAAGTCTGAAAACATCAATATTTTTACAGTTGTAACATCATCTTCCCAATTTTAAATCATATAGATGTGGGAGAAAACTCTGGAGCCTTCTAATCTGATCACTAGCCCAAAGCTGAGCTATTGCCAACTCTAAATCACACTGCTTTGGCTCTGCGTAATTGAGTCTTGAAAGCCTCCCAAGAGAGAGATTCTACTACCTCTTTAGGAGTCTGTTACAGTGTTATGGTGTTTTTGGTGTTTTGCTGATAAAGGTTGGTTGTTTTTTTTTTTTTTTTTTTTTCCCCACTAATATTCAGCCTGAACTTTTGAATTCATCACTTGGTGTTGTAGCTCCTTGTTTTGCCTTATTGGTAATTTGCTATTACCAAGGGGCCAACATATGGTCCCTTCCTATTTTTTCACTCTTCTTCTCATAGGCTACTGTTAGAATGCCTCACAAGCCTTCCCTGTCAAGTCCAGCTACCTCAACCTTTCTTCATACTGAAAGTCAGTGGTAAATATGTTACTATTTATCTACTGGGCTCTGCTTTCATGATTTTGTGTGTCATGACTCTGTGCTAGAATGATGGTTTGTTTGTTTGTTTGTTTGTTTGTTTGTTTGTTTTCTGAACCACAACTGATGATGATAAGGCCTGGAAGCTAGCTGGGTAATTCTCACATTCACTGTTGTTGCCATTTATTCATCATGTGTATTGGTTGCATCTTGTTGGCATTTGATCTCAGCTTTATCCATAGTAGGGTGTTTCTTTGGCTCAATCCTGCACTGTGTAACATTCCCCAAAGTGACATCCAAGTTTAGGAAATGTGATACAATCTTCTTATGTCAGAGAGGACTAAGAGTTTACTTAGCCTTACTCTGCTGGTTTCTTCCTGTTGAAGAATCTTCTTACTTAACTCATAGTTCTGTGTAAAGTTCTGGTGACAGAGGTCACAACTCATAGGAGCTTTCTAGAATTATCTTTGGAATTAAACATAGCCTGGAGCATATGAACATTTAAAAAAAAGAAAAAAAAAAAAAAAAGCACAGTTCATAACCAGGTTTTAGTAAGTAATAAATATTTATGAAAATGCGGGGCTGATAAGGGTGAAGAAGAATCAGATGCCTGTCACAGCCAATAGATCTTCCAGAAGTGCTAAGAGTCATTGGTTTGTTGGTTTTGTTGTTGTTGCTGGTTCTTGGTGGTGGTAGTCATGATTGTTTTGTTTGTTCTTATCTGGCTTTTAGTGTTAAAAAGTGTTTAAAAGTTCCAAGGAAACAGAATCTCCCTAACATGTAATTTTAGAAACTCCACCATATGTGAATTACACTGTTCATTAAAAATAATCAAGGAGTAAACTAAAGCAATTGACTGCATGAATCCATAATGTTAAGCTTTATTTTTCTTTTTGCTACTGCCTGCCTTTATAACTTGGGTTGATAAGTTACCTATATGTCTCTTCTATCTCACAGCTGCTTCTTAGAAGTTAGTGGTATCAGCTGACTTTCCTGGGATGCTATGAGACTTCATTATTCTAATAACAATAAATGTTTAATCTATGTGGTACATTTCAACACAAATATTGAAGCCCTTTTGCACATAAATTAAATGGAGATATCTGCATTTTAAGAAATAATGCATTAGAGGTACTTGGAACAGTTAACATACCTTGCAGAGAGCAATCTTCTTATGGCTGGCAGAAGTGGCTCCAGCTGTGCTGCGGTGGAAACCTTGTAACCTCTTTTGTTGCCTTAACTTTTTGTCACTCTTCAGTCTCACAGACATTAGTGAAATGCTTTGCCTACTTTTTTTTTTTTTTTTTTTTTTTGTGGAAATAAGCATAAACAAAAGTTAGCTTAGTTTAATGTTATTGAACTGGGATGCTTAAGTTGTTCCTGGACACAGAAAGCTTTTGCCTTGTTGGCAAATCTTTCCCAAGCAGACAGTGAATGAGATATGTTATAATAGTTTTGCTTTTCTTTTGTCTAAATAATGTTACTGAATTTTCTGTGCACAAATTAGTGTACCACTCTTATCTTGAAATCCACAGTGCCTATTAATATTAATTGGTTCCTTTGCTTCCAAAGATGACAGTGAAATTAAGATGCCAGTTCCCAGTTCCATCTGTAATACTTCTTAGTAATGGTTCTCATGAGCAGTCAAGGTGGAAAGAATAGACTTTAAAAACTCTACTGTAACGTGTAAAATAAAGCCAAAGGGATCACTCGCAGCATTTTTAGTCATTTTATTCTTATGCTATTATGATTTCATCATAATGGAAATTTTCAGTCCAATAACAGAAAGCAAAACCTAATAATCTCAGGTGTAAAGGTCCTCCAGAATTCTCAACACACAGATAAACACACATCTGACCCCACTGCCCAAGACGTGGCTTAGCCTCACA
>NW_024884364.1:2466068-2572815 GCF_019232065.1 Centrocercus urophasianus
ACCCTTGTAAAAAGTTGATTCTCCTGCTGTTTATAATCCCCTTTTAAATACTGGAAGGCTGCAATGAGGTGTCCTTGCAGCCTTCTCTTCTCCAGGCTCAACAAGCCCAGCTCCCTTAGATTCACTGGGCCCGTCTTTTGAATTTGTTGAGGTCCCTCTGGATGGTGTCACTTTCTCCTAATGTGTCAACCACACCACTCAGCTTAGTGTCATTGTCAAACTTGCTGAGAGTGCACTTGAGCCCATAAGATCATGGCACCGAATGGATTTATCATATTCCCTGCCATGCGTCAGCTTCTGGTAAACTCAAACGATAAAATGGGCTGTTAAAACTATGTTGAAGGCAACGGGTGGTGGGACATTTAGGCACTAGGAGAAGCATTTGGCAGAAGCCACCTGCTTGGTCAGTACTTGATGATCTAATAATCAAGATGGTCCTGTCCAATCTAGCTGGTCCTTTCGCCCTTCATGGTCACAGAATTCATGGTCACTTAACTAGGCTGAACCATGACAAACTAGTATTGCTGCTGTTTTGGATTTAGTATAATAATGTTAATAACACAAATTTCCCGCTGTTCCTGAGCAATTCTTGTACTAAATCAATTTCTACTTCTCACATTACCCTGTATCACAGTTATAGAATGGCTTAGGTTGAGAGTATGTT
Source organism: Centrocercus urophasianus (assembly GCF_019232065.1). Taxonomy (NCBI): domain Eukaryota; kingdom Metazoa; phylum Chordata; class Aves; order Galliformes; family Phasianidae; genus Centrocercus; species Centrocercus urophasianus. Next base: position 2,466,733 of record NW_024884364.1, read on the forward strand.
AAAGACAATCTAGTTCCAAGCTCCCTGTTGTGGCTACCAAGGATCTCAGCCAACCTGGCTTGGAATGCCTCCAAAACATGGCGCATCCACAACAATCACTTATCAAATATTCATATGGATCCAGGCTATAGGGACAGAAAACATGTCTTCAACGGTGTCTACTATACTTTTCCAGTGTATGCCACTGGTACACAAAAGCTGTTCTCTATGTACGTTTTCTTTTTCCAAGGCCCTACTAGCAAACTGAGCAAACCCAAAATCACTTGATCGTTCTAATTTTTCAAAACCAAATTGGCCTCCTAATGCTGAATAATGTGAGAGCAGTTTGTTAACATTTTCCAGGGAAACAGTGTCAATGATGCTTATAAACAAATTCCCTCACAGTAAATAATTCCTTCTCTCTATCTTTCTCAGGCACGCCAGATCTTAGATTTAACACCTGTGAAGGAGCTGGTGAGCCTGAAGTGGAATATGTATGGACGTCCCTATTTCTGCTTCCTGGCTTTATTCTATGTACTCTACATGGTCTGCTTCACTATGTGCTGTGTCTACCGGCCACTGAAACCTCGAACAGGCAATAAGACAAGCAGTAGAGACAATACAGTCTATGTCCAGAAAATGCTGCAGGTACTGTGTCAGTAGGAATGAGAGTTTCACAGGCAGCACTGGGCCATTTCTATCTCACCTACTTATCTGGAAAGTCCAAGTGTCTCCTATTCTCCAGTTTTCACAGCTGTCATCCTTTCCCCATCAGCTGACCTTCACCAAGTGAGGAACACTAAGCATGATCTGTTCTCTGTTGTTTGGGCTGGGATAGTTCCTGTGGCCTTGTCACGTCTAGCCCTGTTTGCTACAGTAACAGTGGGCCTTCTTTTCCCCCATTCTCTGTTTTAATTTCTTTTCATTCCTTTTTCTCCTTTCAGGAATCTTATGTAACATATGAGGATGAGTTGAGGCTGGTGGGAGAACTGATCACAGTTATTGGAGCTGTAGTAATTTTGATCCTTGAGGTAAGAGAAACAGTGAGCTATTGAGTTTTGAACTGAATCAAGACATGATTTTATTTTGTGCATAAAAATGAGTTTGTGCTTATAACTCAGTAAGGGTTATCTGCTGAGTCTAAATGTTTCAGTATACATCTGTTGCAGTTGACATTATCAACAGTATTTATTGGATGAAACAAATGCTTTGACAGCTTACTAGTAAAACTCTAGGTACTGAAGAATCAATTAGATGGACTGATCATTATCAAATACTATCTGTAGGGTAGTGCTAGATTTCACATTAGCATCATCTGTGGTTCCAATTGAACCCAACTATTACATGAGATTATAAGAGACTTTCTATACTGATGTGGGAGATGGGTAAAATGAATCCTGTGCTTATACAGGAAAGTTTATGTTTAATTGGAGAGCAGCAACAATGTGGGCCTATAAAAGGAGTGTTCACAACCAAAATTCTGCAGTAGATGCGTCTAGGTGATTTCCTGATCGTGAATTTTAGAATTTTAATTTTAAAATTAGATCAGAGCTGAAGTTTTTTAAACTAAACATGTACACACATACGGTATCATTGTACCATGAAGTCGAAGATCAAAATTTTTATATAGAGAAAACTCAAATGCTGGTTCCAAAGCTAATGACTGTAGTAAGATTGAGTTTTCAAACCCCATTAAAAAAAAAAAAGAGAGAGAGAGAGAAAAAAGAAAGAGATTTATCTCTCCTCATATATGTTTCACAAGAACAGGTGTTTCATCCTATTCTATTTTTGGTCAGGACTCTGGGGCTCTGCTACAGCTAGCAAAGAGGATGACATAACAAGCCCCTCTGAGTTCTTTTTTGTCTTTTCTCAGCTATTTGTCTAGTCTCTTCAAAGTATTGTACACTAACTGCAGGATCATAGCTCTGTGTTGCAGAATCTCTGCCTCATATCAAAATTTCTCAATCTGCCTGCTTCATTCATTCTGTTTTTAAAGTAAAATTATAATCAAACTGTGAAGCAGCACACAGAGCAGATACAATTGACCCCAAGACTCTGTTGATATTAGTGGTTACCTTAAGTTTAATAATGGAATCCTGAAGTCAATAGGATATCATTCTTAGATCCCAGATATCCTTAGAGTTGGAGCAGCGAAATACTTTGGACAAACCATCCTGGGAGGACCTTTCCACATAATTGTGTAAGTACACCACTTTTTAAGTTTAATAAATACATGATCTCTCATTTCCTCCTGCAACTTCCCCCTCCCATCCAACCCTGTGTTTTTCTAGATGAGTCACCTCCTCTGTTCCCTTAGAGCACAGTTGTCCAACCGTGGCTTGCCTTGGCCACACTGAGTAAAGAATTGTCTTGGGCCACGTACAAAATATATAACAGAGTTAATGTATATAAGTAACAAAATAGAAACAGGATAGCAGAAACACTTATCAAGTGCACACCGCAAAACTAGTTAAAAATGTATTGTAAATTATTTTATACTTTTGTGAACTTTTTGAAATAGTCAAAATTAAAAAAAAAAAAAAAAGTTCTCAGCACTACATGAGCATTCTGGGTGTTTCCTTCACAGTGAATTTGTTCACTTATTAAATTATAATAAGAAATAACACAAGTTGGAGTTTAATAATTAAATAAGAAAACTTACATGCCTACTTAATAACAAAAAGCACAAGTCCTCACGTACACTGTAGGTGAGTTGAAATGTTATTATCAGTAATCACTGTGTTTTCTCATCAACTGGCACAAGTACGTGTAACGTGCAACACACGCAGGTTTAATGTGTCTGAGTGGGTGCAAGTGGCAGAGTTGGCACTGCACTGTTCCCTCCCCTCCACAATGTACTGTTGTAGCCTAGACAATCTGCCCTCAAACTATTTGTAATCAACTGATGACAAATAGTACTAAAAATCAAATCATAATGTTAAAAGTTTACGATCTTGTGGGGTCGAATTACTAGCTGTCTTGGGCTCTATCCGGCCCATGGGCTGCGAGCTGGACATGCCTGCCTTAGAGCATTCCTATTGTTGATTTCTTTCTCTTGTTGGCCCAAGTGGTGTATAAGAAGCCAGGCGAATGGACAGCTAGAACTGAGCATGCTGATTGGTCTCTGCCTATGAGCTGGTGGCTGTATGTGCCTGTCTTGAAATTTTTGTCAAGAAAAGAAAAAGTAAGGGTAAGATCTCTTTACTGAACGTTTTTTTACTGTCTCTTCTTCCTTTGCAGTATCACATATGCTTGCATGATTCTGGTAACCATGGTGATGCGTCTTACCAGCACTACTGGTGAGGTGGTGCCCATGTCCTTTGCCCTGGTACTAGGATGGTGCAATGTCATGTACTTTGCACGAGGCTTCCAGATGCTTGGGCCCTTCACCATCATGATCCAGAAGGTATAAGAAAAAAAAAAAAAAAGGGATCGTTGCACATGTTGTGACACCTCTTTGCACACAGGGAGAATTGAAAGAATACTTTTTCTCCCTCTGGACTTGCATTAGTGGCAAATGGACAAGTTCCTGTCTGAATGAAGGGTTTGGGACTTTCATATTCTCTCTTTCATGCAGAAGCTTCCTCTCATCCACTTTTGATGTTAGAATCTGGAAATGATTTACAAGGGTTGCATGGTGGCTTGGTGATACAGTTGGGTCTTATGGTGGCTCTGTCTTTGCTCTGCAGATGATATTTGGAGATCTTATGCGCTTTTGCTGGCTCATGGCTGTGGTGATACTAGGCTTTGCATCAGGTAAGTCTAGAAAAGGAAAATGGTGTTACATTACTTTGCCAACTCCTTTGATATGAATTAAGTGCTTTGGGTTTCAGATTACTCTCATGTCATACTCTGAATAAAAGTTGGCAAAAGTAGTGATATTGTGCATTTTCTATTTCTTTGAATATAGACTCTTTCTTTGGACTGATTTATGTTCTTATTAGCTTGGTTTTCAACTCTTGCTCTTTCCAGGGTAATTGAAATTAGGACAATCCAGATAAATCTACGTATATCTAAGTCAAAATTTAAAAGCATATTGTATTTATGGTGTTTGTATGTGAAAAGTGACACATTTAGCTTTATTCTTTCCACGAATAAGAAAAAATTTCCATTTGTAGACAATTTTGATGACAGTTAATAGGCACCATTTTTTCTAAATGGAGGAATTCAGTGACACACCTTTGATTCATATTCTTTCATATTCATATATTCTTTGTCAGGTGCCACTTTGTCAGACTGCCTTTGTGGTGGAACATTGTTGGGAAGGTTAAGCATCTGCCACCGTACCACCAGCATGGTGCTGCTTCTGACATTGTGGACCAACATAATAAAATGGGAAGCATTACTTTAGGAGCAGACTTCCTACATGTAATTCCTTCCCAGACTAGCTTGTATTGTCAGCTTCACTTAATAAGACTCTGTTGTTGCTCTTGGATTATGATTCCCATTTTTAAACTATATCTTTTATTTTTCCCCATTGTTCTCCTTTAGCTTTTTACATCATCTTCCAGACAGAGAACCCTGAAAACCTCGGGCAGTTCTACAACTATCCCATGTCCTTGTTCACCACCTTTGAGCTGTTTCTCACTATCATTGATGGCCCTGCAAACTATGATGTAGACCTGCCTTTTATGTACAGTGTGGTATACTTTGCCTTTGCCATCATTGCCACCCTCCTTATGCTCAATTTGCTAATTGCCATGATGGGTGACACCCACTGGAGAGTGGCTCATGAACGAGATGAACTCTGGAGAGCCCAGGTAATCTGAGTAGGGTGTTCTCTTTGAATAAAAGTAAGGACAATTTGTCCAGGAAAAATATGTTACTCAATTCAGTTACTTATTTTACTTTCTCTGCACTATAAAGTCTTTCCCAGACCCTCACTTTGCTCATGGGCTTCTCATGGTTCAATAAGCCCTTTAATTCTGCTTTACTGATTCTGTGCATCAGCTTCCAAGTGTTGTTTTATCAGTATGATTTTCTATAGACTATATTTCTGTAGATCTTCCCATGTGAAACTACCTTCCCTTATATCTTTGGTATAGTAATTTTACTCTACCAATATATTACCCTGTATACCAACAATATTACCCTATTTTGAACAGCAGAGGGAAAAGCCCATTCAACCTTTCTTGTCCATACTGTGTCCCCCTTCACTAAGTTTCTTCACTAAGAGTGGAATTTCTTTTTAAATAGAATTAAAGTTGCCTCTTTATTAAAAATCACATTCTTGTGTAATTGAGAGTTAAATAATAATTACAGAGATTGTCTGGGAGGAAGATACAATGAAAGCTAATGGTTAGAAGTTGGTGGGTAATGTTTTTGGATCCATTAAGAGAAGTTGGCCTGACTCACTTCCTGAAAAGACTCTGGCCTTTTGATGTATTCATACAGATCGCTTACAGAACTGCTCAACAGGAAACCCACTTCCTAGTATTTTTCCTGAGATAAAATAGAAATTCAGTTAACTGTTGTTGTGTGGCCAGGGTAGTTAAGTTCTGAAAATTGTTAACGCTGATGTAAATGTTGTCCTCTTATTTATCTTATAAATTAATTATTCTAGTCGTGTTCATCAGGTATAGAAGGAAACAAGTTTAACATTTTTTTTGAAGAGCACCATTGGCAATCACAGCACAGTTAGAATTAAAATTGTGACTTGCTCTGTAACAAAGAATATTGGCTCCGTGTTTTTCTTTCATTATGTATGGAGCTGTTGAATGCTTGTGAGACTGGTAATTTTGAAAAGAGAGTGATTTATTTTTTTTTTCCTAACTCAACCCAGTCCTTTGTCTTATTTATTTACTTATTTTTGTTTTAATGGTAAAGATTGTTGCTACCACTGTCATGCTGGAACGAAAACTGCCACGGTGTCTCTGGCCTCGCTCTGGGATCTGTGGGCGGGAGTACGGGCTGGGGGACCGATGGTATCTCAGGTGAGTTCTCTGCCAGTGCACATAAAGATCCCAGAAGAGACTTCCAAATGCATGGGTCAGAGTCATTCTAATGGCCTAGAGAGGAGAGTTTGTGGTCCCTTCTAGAATAAAGATCCTAGTTTGCTTTATGTTTATGAGTGACAAACACTGTTCTGCTCAGAAAGTTCTGCTATTGAATTCTTCTCATCAGTTGATGCTTTCTTTTCCATTATTTCCAGAAGAAACATCCTAGAAATTGCATGGTTATAAAGCATAGTTATATTTTTTTCAGATACCTTGTAATGATGATAAAACTTCACTGCTGTGCTTAGTTGACTGAGCACTTGATGCTTGAAAGAGCAGAGGCAAAAGCAATCAGTGAGATGTTCAGCAGTAATGAACTGTGCTTCAGATGATTCAAAATAAGACAGGAATAATTAAAGATAATTTCTTTTTGGTGTAAATATAATAACTATATTTTATAATATGCAAGGATTGTTTCTAGTGACAAATTCTCGGGTCTGAGATTTCCTTTTAAGCCCTGAAATAACAAACTGTCTGTAGTCTCAATAACAAAATATTCCTAAAATTAATCAGCATTTCTACCGGTGTGAGAAAAGTATAAACCATATTTGGGCATATGCTCTTTCTCACTGCTTTATTTTTTGCTGATAAAACCAGAAGGGATGGTGGTGGCTGTATGAAACAGGACTCTGCTTGGTTTTAGGGAGAAGTGAGCCTTGCAGATTTTCATGTTTACCAGTGAGAACAAACAGATCTAAAGTGTTATCAAGGAACAAGGATTTCAGACCAACGTGTAAAATGTAACTTTGCAAAAGCAGTATCCCAGCAGAAATTCTTCATTGGATACAAAGGAAAAGCTCCGAAAATAATGCCTCCTTTTTTTTTTTTTTTTTTTTAATGTTCTCTTACAGTGTCAGAAACAAATGTTGGTTCCCACTAATATTCTGTTAACATTTTGTTGCTGTGTGACAGACGGCAGAGAGGCAGTCTGGCAAAATGACATCTGACATGGAAGTGCATAGGAAGCAGAGGTGTGCCATTGAACTCCTCCACGTGGAAATAATTGCACATACTGACATTCACTGATACTTGCTGAACACTTATTGAGACTTAGCAGTGGATGTAAGAACAGTGAGATGGTGGATGGCACATTTCAGCAATTACACCATTGTAGACGCTGTGAAACAGTGAGTCATCTCTGCTGGTGTAGATTTTTATGAGCACAGCATGCAGACTTTTGTTCATCACTGGTGAAAATTGCCAATAGTGGTGGCTATTTTGAAAAATAGTGTTTTATAGCTAGAATTTGTTGTACCAAATAGTGTTGTTGTGCTCTTTGTTGCTGTTTCCATTGAAACAAATGGGAGGCATTACTTTGGGAGCATGTGAGAAGTTCTTTCAGATTACATGTATGTTTGTCATATATAGTATGGGACGATATTTCCAAAGTCATTTCTTAAGTGAAGCAGAGAAGGGTTGATGAAAGTGGACAAGGTAAATCAAAGTTCAGCAAAAGATAAATGACACATCCTGACACTTGCAACTATGGAGTATTTAAGGAGGAGAGACAGCAAGGAAGGAAATAGATGAGTATATGTGGATATAAAAAGGATCTGGAGCTGGAGTTCAATGGTGTGGAATTGCCAGTCATTTACAGCTGACAAATCAGAAAAGGCAAATCATGGCCAGGGAGAAAAAACTAAGGGCTGAAGTCAGTATCAGGAATGAAAGCCTAGAAAGGAGATAATTGTGCTAGCTGCTGAGTTGGTAAGGCTACTTTTATGAGATCATATGTTAGAGGTGGAAGAAAACCAAAAGAATTATTAACCAGTTTCCTGTTTCTGCATAGGTGTTTCTGGAATGACTGAGTCTTTAAGCATGTATTTGGGAGTGGTCTATTCATTTATTTTCTTGATTAAACTGGCAAAATTCTCTTTCATTTAGTGTTTTTTTTTTTTTTTTTTTTTTTTTTAAATCCTCTCACAGAATAGAAGACAGAATTGATCCCAACAAACACAAGATGATGCGATTCACAGAAGCATTTAAGGGTCATGATAGGGATAACTGTGATAAAAGTCTGGAAAAGCTGGAAGTTGATAGGAACATCCTGTACAAGAAGGACATGTCCATTCCATCATTGTCACGAGGCACATCTAGGACTAATTCTCAGAGTGGCTGGGAGATCCTGAGACGCAATACTTTCCACCAACTTCATGGAGAAATCAATCATGCCATGGAAGAAGTCTATGATGTCTAACCTTCTTTATTCATTCCACAGCATGGATTGCATTTGCCACAGTAGTTGTCTCCTCCAACTGTTCATACACACTCCAGCATGCTACAGATTCAACAGCATTGCAGAGCTCTGCCAGTGCATCAAAAATTGTTCCTGGTATCTTTGTTATGATATATAGATTGTCTTTCTCTCCTACTTTTTAGGGGTCCCTGCTTTTGCATTAATATTTGTGCCAAGTTAGTTGGCTTGTTGAGCTAAGGCTTGTAGTTTATAATGCTTGTAAAACCCCACAGAACTGAGCAATAGAAGCCAGCACTGGAATTTCAACAATTTACTAAGAGGCAGTTAGTAAGACCTTTCCCAGAGTGTAACATATATGCAGGTCACTTAAAAAATTATGCATCCTGTTTATTTCCATGAAAAATACAACAGAAACAAAGACCATAATAAAATTGTTTGATAGAGCAAATTCTCATCTACAAAACACTGTTTTTCACAGTAGCCACCACCATTAGCTTTGCATTTCTGCTAGTGATGAACAAGAGCCTGCATGTCTTGCTGGTAAAAATCTGCACCAGTGGTGGTGACTGTCACTGTCACCACTGATGAAATGCATGCTTTGTCATCTCACTGTGCTTGCATCCACTGTTTGGTTTCCATAATTATTCAACAAACATTGATGAATTTGACGAATATCAGTGCAATTGTTTCTGCGCAGAGGAATTCATTTCTACATCTTTGCTTCATATGCACTTCTGTGTCAGACACCACTTAGACTGCCTCTCTGCTACCCCCTATCACACAGCAACAAAACGTAATGGGTTGTTGGTAGGAAGGTTCAACCTTTTCTGCCATACCACCACCATCTGCCTCTAACATAGTGAGACAACACAGTAAAATAGGAGGCATTACTTCTGGAGCAGCTCTTGCAAAATCTTTCCCTTCATTCTCACAGTATCCCTGTGCTCTCATAGCAAATACAGCTGGCTGAAGTACTATTTTACGATTTGACACAGAACTAAATATTAAGTCCAGCCAAACCCTATAACTATGCTCAGGAATGAAGGTAGTCACTGACACTGTTGATTTAAAGGCCTTTAACCTTTCCATTGGCGTTCAAGGCCTGACGTATACTGTTCTCTGAAGAATGGAAAATTCTATTAGCTGCATTTTCGACATTTCTATTTTATCAGGACTGTTCTGTTTGTTTGTTTGTTTTTAATTTTATTTATTTATTTTTGTCATATGAATGCACTTTAAGCTGTATTGCTTTTTAAAAGAAGTGATTTCTATTCCTGGGAGGATCCGAAGGATCTGAAGTGGGAACTTTTTTCCTAATGAGAGGATATAATAAGATGATCTTTGAAGATGTCTACCAACTGAACTCTTCCTCTCCTCTTCTTCTCCTCTTTCCTTTCCTCCTCCACCCTATGCTGTCCTGTCCCATCCCGTCCTGTCCTGTTAAGCGCCCAAGTGAGCTGATGCTGGTCTCTTGCTTTCTGTGGAAGAGGAGGGTTTTGAACTGTAGTGCTTAGTTTTACTACTGAACCATCAAGGTTAGCAGTACAACGTAGCGGTGAATGAAACGGAGAGGAAATATTGGAAAAAAAAAAAAAAAAAAGAACTATTTAAAAGACAGTTCAGAAACTGTGGTGTCTCTCTCCCTCAGAAAGTCCCAAACTATCATTACTAACTCATAACATGACTAAATCACCCAGACAAACATGTTTCAGTCTGCCAGTTTGTCATCTGCCTAGGGTGACTTTAAGATAAACTGAGAAATACCCAGAGAAATAGATTGTCATTCCAGGGGTTTTAGGTTTTTTTAGGAGCGTGGAGTTTCATTCCAGTAGCAGAAGTGTGTGAAAACGAGCACATGGTCTCAACATTTCCATTCCAACAGGACCAGTGACAGAAATTTTGTTTTGAAGAAACCGAGGATTATAATCGAGTGCTAGGAATTGACTCAAACCATCTTGTGAAAAGTAAAGCAAACAGTGAAAAAGCTGGAGACAGTACTATTGAAAAATCATTGCAAATGTCTTCCACGTTTTCTCTTGCAGGTGCAGTAATGAGCATCACAGTATTTGCAATAACACTTATTTATTTAAATGCCTTTTTTCTATTACTTGGATGTGTAGCTATGCTCCAATAGAAGACTGACAGAAGAATGTCTCTCTGTAATTTGACTATATACTTCTGAGTTGTTACATTTGGCTGAATTTAAAGTTTTGATCTTCTAAGTATTGTCACCTCTTTCCTAAATATGTAAGGTTTGCACTGGTGGTCGAAGGAGATGGGAACAATATGGCACATTAACCAGAAATGTGAGTTTCCACAATGATTTTAAATGCATTCTCTTTCACACTGAATAGAAAATAACAGGAAAAGCAGAACTGATGACTTCCCTTCTACCGCTGCAGTCTTGTCATTAACTTGAAAACCTGTAGAAATTCAATTAAGATGGAACTGACTGTGGCCATTTCTGCACAAGAAATTCACTTTGTGATTATTTAATAATATCAATAAATCAAAAAGTCTTGTTAGAGATGTAAGCTGTGTAAGCCATGTCTCTGAGATTGAGTTTGTGTTCTTCTACATTACTGTAAACAATAATGAAAATTTTGACCTAATGACTCAAAGCAACATACTGACATTGCAGGAGGCAGGAAAGAACTCTGCTGGCAGTGATAAGCCTTTACAGATTTCTGAATCCATCCTCCAAAAAAAATAAACCAACAGAAAGTTAGTAGAAGGTACGTTAATGGAATGTCTTTTTAAATAATACATTCTGTAAGAGTTGACTTTCAGAACGTTTGCATAGCACCCACGCATAAAAAAAATCTGCATTATGTATTTACTGTACTTGAAGTTGCCTAATGTAAATAAAAGCAGAGAAAATGTACTGATTTTTATTATGTTTTATAAATCAATGTAGACCAAGTCTTCTTACTCTAGTGTAGAGCTGAATAACAGCTATTGGAATTTGGCTTTCACTTTCCTGAGGTAACTTGAATATTAAATAAATAAATTAATAAATAAATAAATATTGGAAAAAATACAAAAGGCAGCAGAATCTTTTACCGTAAGCAAACAATTAATCAGACAACTTTGCCTAGTATTTTTTTTTCATGTGGAGCTGTGAAGCCCATTTTAAACATTCGTTTTTGTCTGGAGAATCAGCTGTTATAGAAAAAAATTCAGGTGATGATAAAGGTCAGCAGAAATAACAGGTCCAGCAAAAGAGAAATATATTAAATTTGTCTTGTAAATTAAAGCGAATTTAATTTAAAATGGGCAGATTTGCCGTGCCCATGTGAACCTCAGGAGGCACCTGACAAACATTTCATCTGGCTTAATGAAATCTGACTCAGGCTGGGAAACAGCAATATTTGCAATAGCACAAAAGGTAAAGCACTTTTGCTGTAATATTCTGCATAAATACATTGCTCCGTGATTTGCTTCAGTGTTTTGTATTTCATGATGTAGATATATCCTAAAATTATGAATTAGTATTTCTCCTTCTTACTGTTGCGATCTTTCCTCTCCCTTCTAACAATATTGCAACAATTTCAAAACAAATATTCCTGCCTTCCTGGACTCTGCCAATCTCAAAATATATTTTAAGACACTGAAGTGACTTCTGAGTTTGTGATAATGCATCAAGAAAAAATGTTTTCATCCAGCTGCGTGTAGTAAAATGTGAAGTTTTTAGCTGACAATAAAAATCTTCAATATGTGGACTGTCTTGTCTACTTTTTTTGTGTTTAAAATAAATACAATGGGATAATTTCTGTGTTAGTTTCTCTAGTAATGGTCGTGGACATGAACTGACAAAATATTTGGGTCACTTTTTTTGGTTAAATTTTTCGAATAAAATCTGTTTTCCCAGAACAATCCATTTTGGAAATTCATTTATACAATATCTGTATAGAGTTCCAAATACTGATTTTCAGTGCAAAGTAGGAACTATCAACATCCCCTTGCCTCCCCCTTATCTTTTTACTCATTGAGTGGTTAGTGAAAACGGCAGCAGAAGCTCTTTGGAGAATAAGCTAGATCTTCACATTTTTGAAAGGACATACTTCCAACTGTGAGTCCTTGCTATAGCTGTTTGCAGTAAAAAACACGTGGGGAGACATGGGGGGTTTTCTCCCATGCAACAAACAAACAAAACCCCAAAAAAGATGCAGGCAACCCAGTTTTGCTTACATATCTCCCTAAATTTGATGTTGAGAGACAGCTTGAGAAAGTCAGCTGTAAAAAGAAGGTCCTCCTTCTTTATTAAGCGTGAGTAAAATTGCTAATAGATTAAAATCAGGCTTTGTATTTTTTTGTTTGCAGTATCTAATTTAGTCCCAGTCATATCTTCTATGTCGTAGATTTCAATAGTAAGTACAACAACAAAACCATCCTTATTTATGTCTTGTATAGAAGTAAATAAATTAAAAGTACACCCTAACCTGATTTTTGGAAAGCTCTCCAAATGGGAGTAATGTAATCCAACAAATACTTGGTTCATATTGGTATAGCTAATACCAGTAGCCATTTACTACTGATAATAAGAAGTTGGTTATTTTAATTTCCAAAATGATGGCATTTAAATCGAACTCTCAGTTGTGCACAAAGAACTCTTCTGCAAGAGCTTTGAGTTTGCCTTGAGAAAGTCTGCAGTGTAATTCAGAAAATAAACCTGTGATGCTATCATCAAGAGTCTTTAAAACAGACCGTATATAAGCCTCTGGTCTTGCTATTGTTTTGTAATATATTGACAATTGCAAGCCATGTGAATTCTGCTTTATCTCTGCTTTGCATCACCCCTACGCATACATGAAAAAGTTGTTCACAGAACACATACCTAGTCATTAATAAAATACCATCTCAGTTAATTAATTACAACAAAAAGAGAACTTTAGCGCATCTCAGAAAGAAGCTTAACCAGCCTATGGTTAGAATGAATGATTAAAACACACAAATAAACAAACAAATAAAAACCCACATAGAAGTTCTAAGTTGATCTAAGAATTTTTGTGTACAGTATTAATTCAAGTTCCTAGGAGGACAATATTTGCAACACAACCTGATCAGTTATAGAATTGGTAAAATAAAGAGAGAATGACATGTGGGATTTTATTTGTTTGTTTGTTTGGTCAAAATCATTCTGTGCATCTATTCTAGCCAGCTGGATGAAGAAGGAAAAGTTGAAGAGTCAGAGATCTCCGTCAGAGATCCAGTTACTGGAGTCATGTAGAAAAACAGTCACCCTGGCCTGTAGTGTTACCCAGTAGAGGGAGAGTAGTGATCTCAGCACCAAACACAGGTGGGGTAAGTGCATGTTTATGAGTGCAACAGGTGCAAGCAACTAGTCAGGCTATATGCACCCATGGACTGTAGTGTCTGTTACTGGGTAGAGTGGGAGCCCCAGTGTCAATAATTAGAGGGTCCACAGCAACCTGGATCTGAAAGGGCAGATTTGAGCTTGGGCTACCAGCTGGTGGGAGGAACAGTGTGTCAGACCAGAGGTGTAATTGCCCCTGGCCTGTGGAGTCAGTTACTGCAATGAGTTAGAAGGAGAGATTCAGTGCAAGCTACTGTAGCAAGAGGGGTGTAGTGGATCCCTTCTCCCAGCCACTGGGAGAAATGTGTCTTCCAAAACCTGCTTCCAGAAGGTGGAATTGGAATGACAGGGCTGGTGAAGTGATGAGTGCTAGCTACTTTGAGAGGCAATGTAAGTGAATTTAGCGTCAGTTACTGGAGTTAAGCTGAGGGTTTATGTACCAACAGCCTTTAGTGTCTACTTCAGGAGAAGCTGGAGGTAATTTCTTGACCTAGGAAGGGCCCCATGTACTCTGAGACAAAATACTGCCAGCTACACTGAAAAAGTGTGAATGAACTTGTTGCCAGCTAGTGGAATCAGAGTGGGGTATAGGCCTGTGAACTACAGGTGCTAGCTACAAGGGCAAATGGGGGTCTTAATGTTAATAGTTTAAGGATCCTCTTTAGGGCTCAGGAAGCTCCACAGCATTCTGAGCACAGAATACTGGTTACTGGGGGGATTGTTGTGAGTGGACTGGGTGCCTGCTACTGGGGTTAGACTGGGGATACAGGCCCCCATGGTATGGTGCCAGCTACTGAAATGGTCCTAGCATCAGCTATTGGAGTGTGTGCAGATCTTCTACTCCCAGTCATTGGTGTGGGAATGGTATGTGTGTTACCAAACCAGCTACTGGGGGGGGGGGATGTGAATGAGGTGTGTGCAATTGAGGTTGACATGTAGGTGATGGGGCCTTGCTGCTATTCCCAGTGGGACTTGTGAATGAGGAATGAGTACATGTTTTTGCAGTGAACTTCAAGCTAGACTAGCCAGTGAGTAGGTGACCTGTGAAGCTGCTAAAAGGGCCCAGGATCTGGGCAAGGGCGTTGGACAGTATATCTGTGTCAGATACTTGAAGCTGGAAATGCGTGCATGCTTGCCAACATAGAGGATGCTGAGTGTCTGCCTTCAGTAGTGAACTTCTATCTCTTCTAGCCAGCCAGGGAGGATGAGAGGTCTCAGTGATCTGTGCCTATGTTTTATGTAAGTCTTGTGTGTAAGTGTTGTTCAAGACAGCCTTTGGCTGGGGCAGCCATTGTGGCCAACTGTGTCAGTGACCTGACATTGACTGTGCGTCTCTGGGATATGTGCTCTGCTTTGCTACTGGTTGTAGCTGCAGCAGCCATTTCTCCCAGGCTGGGCTGTCACACTGGTTTCTTGGACACTGGGCTGGGCTCCAGTGGCTGTACAGAAGCAAAGTTGGGTCAGAGTGGCTGCAGAAAGCAACCATATTAGCTCTTATTGCTCTTTTTTACCTCACTTAACAGAGGTGTTTCTGTTCAAAAGGGGATCACATATTTTGCCATTCAGCAGCAGTTCTGGTCTAAGTAACTGCTTGATTTTATTGATAGAGCTCACTGTGCTGCTGTGTCTCCCTCTTTCAGGACAGGTTTCCCGTATCCTGGTAACCCAGAACCTGAGAATTGATAATGCTGATGGTCTTAATCACCTTGTGAATGGGTCCCCCACACCTGCTGGGTAACACACCACTTGGGTCTTGATAATGCTGATGTCCTTATCTCTGAGTGCCTCCACATCCTTGGGCCAGAGAGGTATTGGAGAGAAGGGAGAAGAGGTATGCATGAACAGCCCTCTTACATATTATGGATGTTTGCCTTATCATTGGTTATGCTAACCATATTGTCAGGAGTTGGGAGAAAGGAGTACAGGTCACATGGGACTGTTTTTCTTCTACAAAAAATTTCCACAACTCCTTAAAGGGTTTTTGTTCTCTCATTAGAGAAAGGCTTTGAAAAGGAAAAAAGGATTACAGCTGTTCAATTTCTGAAGCAATTTTTTTCACTAAATGAATGAGAAATAAATCATATTTTTAAACTGCTTAAAAACTGTGTGTTCTGCCTAGGTTTCTGAAGAATTCTGCTTTAAGAGTTTAGTTGCACATGGTGATGACTTCGATAGGAAATGCTGTAGCTTGAACTAAAAGTGACAAAAAAGCATTTCAAAGATGAAAAGACTAAGTGGGATATAATTTGTTGTCTTGCCACTGAACCGGAAGATGGAATGGCAGGAATAATTTTGAGTAGGAATGATGCAGATGCAAGCAGAAGAGCTTTGAACTAAGATACTGTCTTTGTTTTTACACCGAAAAGAGATCATAGCTGCTCATATTTTTTCCAGAAATCAGTTGTTACAAAGTCTGCCCATAGATGGGCATGCTGCATGCTACTTCCAAACATTATTATTTACAAGTGACAATAAACAACCTAATTGATTCAGATATGAGTTAGTTCCTTATTAAGGCTGTGTCATGGTGCTTTTAGCTTGATTCGTCTCCTAGGAAAAGTACCCTAGACTAGGTTTTCTTGCTTTAATGCAGTGCAGCAGGGATGTAGCTGAAATTCTTGAGGGCACTTGTGTGCTCGTTTTTCTTATGTCTCAACACTTGGGATGTGCCTCACAAACTCCCATTGGCAAGACTGCATAATACTCCACATATGAAATGATTAGGAATGGATCATAAATGTCAATGTGCAAAAGGTCACTTTCATGGCATTATGTTAACAGACAACACTGGCCGTGGGTAGGCTGCGCACACATATCTGGATGTTGATCACAATTCAAAAACATGTGACCTTTAACAAATACTAATCTCACTAGGGAGGGGTTGTTGGAAGCAGTGGCTCACTAGCTTGCATATGGCAAACTCAGATGGATTTATAGCCAAACAGTTTCACCAGACTCATGCGCTGATAGAATCCAAACTGAAAGAAAACATGTGGTCAGTCCAGGCTATTAGGATGTGCTAAGATCTTTAGCCACCACCTTTTCACAAGCACAGATGTTTTCCTCCCCTTCTCTGTGAAGCATGAAGTTGGGACATTTTGAAATGTTTTTTCGAATTAGAATTCAATTCAATCAGAATTGCCTTTCCCACTCTTTGCCACTCCATGCAGGAGTTGCCATTTATGGCTTTCTTCAGTGTTTTCTCTTTATGAATATTTGATTTGTAGCAAACGTAACTGAATGTGATTGCTGAGTATTTTAAAGAGTGTTTCAAGGGCTTTGCAATACCTGTAGTCAGTGAATTGGGTGCTACGAGAATGTGAGGAAAACATGTAGCCACAATGGTGCTTCTTCATTGACAGAAAAACCAGTACGTAACAAATGACCTTGCGTCCGAACTACCTCCTCACAATACAGAACACAGGTGACCTATTTAAACATGGGTGGATATGAACAGTGAGAAGTAAAGGCATTTTCCAAGTAAGGAACACTTGGGTCTTTATTTAGTTCTTTGGAAAACATCAGTAATGTCCATTTTTAGAAGAGGTATTCTCCAGAGAGTATATAATTTCTGACTAAAGCGATAAATTATAGCCAGAAATTATTCCCTTTTATACCCTTTTCTACTTATATCCCCTCTCTTCTCCTCCTGCTTCTCTTTCTCCCCACACTTCACCTCTCTTCCCCCATAGATGTATAGAGCTCTAGAGTTTCCAGAACACTCTCAGCCCAGGGTCTGTCTGTGAACAATCTTACTGGTTGCAAGGTTAATCCTTCCTCAGAGTGGTACCTGTAGCTTGTGAGCCCATCAACTGGTATGACCAAGAGGTTTGTTTCTTGTGATTATCTTCCACCTTAGAAGTCCTCGATCAGGTAACCCTGCTGGTAAAAACATTTCTACTTTTCCACCTGCTCATAGAATGATGAGACTTGATTCCCGTCACTACCCCCCTTAATTAATATCTCTTGTTGCCTTGGAAAAGGGCCTTGACCAGATACCCTTCTAGTCAGCCTAGAATTGCATTTGTTTGTTGTCCATCTTCACTTACGCACTGAGCCCTACAAAAATAATGTACATACTAGTATATTCATATGGGCTCATGATAAAAACAAGGGAATATAATTAGTAAAACTGAAAAAAGAGAAGCAAAACTGCACCTTTTATAATGTTGAGTGTGCATAACAATTCTAAAAAAGACTGGATGCATGAGAAGGCACAATTTATTATTTTCCACAGCAATAGGGAAAAAAGAAACCCCATCCCTTCTCATCTCATAATGCAATTGCCATTCGGAGTGAAATGGCTGAAGGTGAAAAATGAGATTACTTTACCACT
The DNA here is from genome assembly GCF_019232065.1 of Centrocercus urophasianus. NCBI lineage: Eukaryota > Metazoa > Chordata > Aves > Galliformes > Phasianidae > Centrocercus > Centrocercus urophasianus. Next base: position 2,484,558 of record NW_024884364.1, read on the forward strand.
TACAGAACGGTTATTCGTGATCATCCCTAAATAATCCTGATTACTGAAATCCATAAAATGTCTATCTGTACATACTATCACTTTCGCAAAGCATCTGTACCTAAGATCTGTTGAATCAATGCATTTTTTTTCTCAGGAACTGCAGTTTATTCTTGAACTCAACTGAGCATAAGAGGCACTGTGCAATTTAACCTTTCCTAATTCATACAATCACATGATCATTTGGGTTGGAAGGGACATTTAAAAACCTTCTCATCCAAACTCCACGCTTCGGGCAAGGACAAGTTGCACTAAATCAGGCTGGTCAGAGTCACATCAGACATGACCTTGGACACTTCCAGTGATAGGACATAAACAACTTCTCTGGGCAACCTGTTCCAGTACCTAACCATTGTCTTAGTAAAGAATTTCTTCCTTATGTCTTGTGTAAACCTGTTCTCCTCTGGCTTAAAATCATTAACCCAGAAATGCCCTACCCACAGGCCACATGTGGCACAGCACAGCCCGTCCTGACCCATATCATCATGGCAGCGTCTCTTCCCCACTGAGTGGCCTGGCACAGCCCCAGGCAAAGACCAATTGCTCAGCAACAACCAAATGTTGGTGTGCAATTGGCACTGTCTGGGCTGAAACCAAGGCAAATGGAGGCTGCGCTGCAGTGCTGACTTCCTCTCACACATTTGGTTGCACTGAAACTTGTGTGTATTACATGTGCCTTGTGCTGCTTGCTGAGTAAAATGCAGTGATTGCTGATACTAATCCTTCAACCTACCTAATGCCATCTCAAAAGAAAACAGAGCCCCAAAAAAGAATAATTGTGAATGAAGGGTGTTCAAAGAAAAATGGACAGGTGAGTGTTTTCTTTTCAAGACAAATAATATGATACTGTGCTTAATTTGTAAGGAAATTGTGTCAGTTTTCAAAGATTACAATTGGAAAACACATTATCTGAAGAAACATGCTGCCAAATTCAATGAATATCAAGGAATGCTTCATAAATACGAAATAGCAAAACTGAAAAAACAGTCTTTCATCCCAATAAAATCTTTTTTAAAAAGTCCAAAATCAAACAGACTCTGCTATAAAAGCTAGCTATGTTGTAGCAAATCTAATTGCAAAAAAAATCAAAACCATTTTTCTGATGATGAATTTATTAAGCAATGTGTGGAAAAGCATGGCTGATATAACTTGCCTGATAAAAAGTGGATTTTTTTTAAATCAGTTCAACTCACCAGACCGTATCCAGGCAAAAGGAAGACATAGGAAATCTTTCAAAAGAAATTTGGAGAGTAAAACTGCTAATTTCAAATGTAATGCCCTGGTGATAGATGAAAGTACTGATGCTGCTGATATGGCTCAATATGCCATTTTCATTAGAGGTATTGATACTGAATATAATATCTCTGAAGAAATGGCTTCTTTGGTGCCAATAAAAGACACAAATAAATCTCTTGATTTGTATGAAATCAAAAGTAAAATGTAAAAGAAACTTTTAGAATCATAGAATTGTTTAGGTTGGAAAAGACCTCCAAGATCACAGAGTCCAACCATCAACCTGATCTACCAGGTCCTGTCACTAAATCACATCCCTTGGTACCATGCCCACACATCTTAAACACCTCCAGGAATGGGGAGTCACAAAATCTGGATAGGGAATCACCACTGAATTGTTAAGATTGGAAGAGACCACTAAGATCATGTAGTCCAACTGTCAACCCATCACCACTATGCCCACTAACCCATGTCACTCAGTGTGACATCTATCCTTTTACTGAACACCTCCAGGGATGGTGACTCCACTGCCTCCCTGGCTGCCTGTTCCAGTACATCACTACTCTTTCTGAGAAGAAATTTTTCCTAACATCCAACCTGAATCCCCCCGACACAACTTAAAGCCATTACCCCCTGAATCTGTTGTGAATATGTTGTGGATCCAGGTGAAAAGCCACATAAGCAGGGTTGGAGTAAAATGCAGATGATAATAAAGGTTAGAAGCTTCATTGAATGACATAAACAGGTTATCCATGGAGTACAGTGACTTTTTTCTGTGCCACAATAAGTTGTCACAGAATTATTATCTCTTCTCATATTTCCTGCTTGTGAAAAAGTTATCTGGATTCATTACATTGCAAAGACAAAATTCATTCTTGATTAACTTTGGTACCGACATTGTAAATTTAGTTGGAATTACTTTAGTGCCAAAGACTTCCATCAATAACCAGTGTTAAGAGAATATAGGTTGGAAAGGATCTCAAACATCATCTAGTTCTGATGCTCCTACCCCAGGCAGGGCTGCCAACCACTAAATCAGACACCAGATCGGGTTGCCCAGCCCTGTCTGATGTGGCTATGAACATACAAGGATGTGGCATCCGCAGCTTCTCAGGGCAGCCTGTTCCAGCACCTCACCACTCTCTCAGTGAAAAATTTTCCTCTGATATCTAATCTAAATCTCTTGTGATGACACAAATCATCTGCAAAGTTGCTTCTGAAGCTGGTCAAATAGCTCTCCTTAAACTTTGAATGAATCAATCATTGTTGCTCAGTTTTCTTTTTAATTTCCCGTTAATCTTCCCCCCTTCCAGTAAAAATCACAGCAACAGCACCAAAAGCAAAGCAAAAAAAAAAAACCCACCCACAATCCATTATTCACCTTTCTTTCCTTCTTTTCCCTTTCAATGAAATCAAGTTGGGATTCATGACGCTGGGGATACCATTAAAAATTCAAGTGAAACAGAAGATCTGGAAGATACTCCTTCAGCAGCTGTAATGTCATCAAAGTGCATGTGTATGTAACCTTGTTTTTGGCAGCTTAATGATTATTTATGTTTTCTAGAAGTCTTCTCTATATTTAGATAATATACAGCTGCATTTGAACCAGAAATACAACAGTACTGAGAGACTGGATAAATTTTTGACTTTCATGTTTTTCCTTTCACAGTTTCCCTGCAGAGATGTTGCTAGCATTTCTCCTTTCTAACTGAAAATGCAACTCAACATGTATTGCTTTGCTTCTTTTTGGAATCATACTGAAAGTTGCCATTTATTTCATGCTTACACTTCACAGAATTTGTAATTGTAGAGAACAAAAGAAACTCAATTCTGTGTCTTGTCTCAGCATCTTTGGAGATCTGCTTTCTGCTTTTATTTATGTAGCTTCATTTATATTAAGAGCAAACTGCTTCAAAATCTTGAGATTAGTGCCATTTTTAAATCAGAAAAACAGTAAGGATTTTTAATCAGCTGAGAAGTCGTACTAGAAATGTGCATATAGCAGCTCAGTCTTTATCCTCAACTCACTATGAAGTATTACTTTAACTTATTTTCTGCATCCTCCCCTTCAGGGAATAGCAAGACTTGCAGAGGTAATTGCACTTACCGATATGGCTTATACTTCAATTCTTTTGAGAGTCTGGTAATATATAACTTAGTGATACTATTCAAACTGTTGAATAACATACCTGGAAATATCTGAAATCTGCAGAGAAGGATTTGTGAACATCGTATCTCTCACTTAATTACTATTCCTGGACTTTTTTTTTTTTTTTTTTTTAATTAAAATGTTTTTTATATTCATAAATGTTTATTAGGATATGTATGCTAGGATACAAAAAAAATGCAAAGGCTCTTCTATTTTGAAGCTTGTATTATTGCCATGCTTTGGCAATCAATAAAAAATTTCAGGAACCTAATGAGGAAGCAGAGCCATTACTACAAATTTGAAACCCACCATGACTGAATTTATTTATTTTCTTCCAGACAAAATTGTTGTACTAACATGTCGGAGTTGTCAGAGTTGTCATCATGTACTGCTGTATGACATTACTTCTTTAAAACCTACCATGCTTTGCAACTTTTGATTTTGTAAGATGATTAAAACTGGAAAACAATAAAAAATACTGCTTGCCTCTTAGTATCTAGTCTGAACTTGTAAAATTTATGGTTTATGTAGAGTCAGACATGTTTAATTTTCAAAGAAGAAAAATGAATCTAAGAGTGTAATACCAAAGAGGAGATGATAAGCATTTATGGGTTGGCTCCATCTTTAAGGTTAGTTTCTCAAAGATGAGTTACATTTCAAAGTGACTGAATCAGAAGCTATATATCATCAGTATCCAATCATCAGCAAAATATGTAATCAGCATCTGTAATGATCATACGATCATTAGCAAAATATGTATCTTGGACAAAACATCTCATTATCAAGAGATGTAGCTTAGAGAAAGTGTTATGAGAATGTTTTAACCTCTTCTTGCTTGGAAGCATAGCATCAAGGCCTACTAGTACACAAACTTCCTTGGCTCCTCCTTGAGACCTCTCCAGGCTTGAGGTGGAATCCAAAGGGAGAATGAAACCATAATTCTCATGTAAACGTGTTTATTCAACAACATATGAATCCTCTTGCAGCAAAGTTGGAGGCCTCACCTACAAGTGGATGCACTGCATAGGACTTCCCAGTTGCTGGGAAAGGTTCTTCACATCTTCACTGCTACCGGGGCTCCCCAGTGTCTGCAGATCTGGATGATGATAAAGTATTAGAGCAATTTGTGATATATCTTTCTTAATCGCTATCACTATCTTCATGTAGATGCATTGCCTTGTTCTGTGTTATTCTTGCAGCTTCACTTATTTTCTCATTGCTTTAAACTTAAGTAAAGATAAATGCATTCCTTTAACTTGACCTTTGTGCTGACCTCTTTTCACTGGCAAAACACTACTCACTGTAGTAGTTCTTACCATCAGAACAGCAAATTCAGTATGTAATTATTTACAACCTTTCTGTGCATTACGCAACAATTCTTTGTCTTTCCTAGTATCAAAGAAATTACAGATGTTAGGAACTTAAAAGCTACTTACCACAGTGGTATGGGAAATTATCAATGAAAATTGGGAGCTAGCTTTTTATACTAAGATGAATTACATTTGGTATTATGTTCCTATTTTACATATCATGAAGCCATGATGTAGAGTTCAAGTGTCCAAGGGAATAGACGCATTTGGTAGCACAATAGTTTTTATATTATGTATTTCTTCACACCACTGCACACAGCCTGGGAAATAAGCAGGAAGAGTTGGAAGCCATAGCGCAGTTAGAAAACTGTGACCAAATTGTGATCACAGAGACATGGTGAGGTGATTCACATGACTGAAGCATGATGAATGAGGGCCACAAGCTTTTCAGAAGAGATGGGCAGGGAAGGGGGAGGGGAAGTTGCCCTTTACATTAAGACTTGGATAGAGTGCAAAGAGCTGTCTCTGAGAAACAGCTACGGTCAGGCTGAAAGTTTGTGGGTGGAAATCAGGGACTGGACCAACAAAGAGCATCTAGTTGACAGAGTATATTACAAGCTGCTTGACTGAGGGAAGCCAGTGGTTGAGGCCTTTTTGCTTCATCTTACAAGAAGTGTCATGATCACAGGGTGTTTTCAGTCACCTGGATGTCTCCTGAGAAGGTAACACGACAGACTGGAAGCAATCCAGGAGACTCCTGGAGTATGTTGAAGATAATTTCATGGTCTAGATATTAGATAAACTGACCAGAGAAGTGTTTCTGGACCTGATGTTCACCAACACAGTGGAGCTCATTAAAGAGATTAAGATTGCAAGGGTAATCCTGCTCATGGGTTAGAAGGGGAAAACAGTTTCAAGAGTCGTGGAGAAGGCTGAAGTACTCAGTGGTTCTTTGTCTTAGTCTTCACTGGCAGCCAGGCTTCTCACTCTCTCACATCCCAGAACCTCACACACCTGAACCTCTGGGTGGGGACTGGGGAAGAAAATCTCTCCCAACAGTAAGACAAGAGCACGTTCAAAACCACCTCATGACAATGAATGTATATAAGTCCACCGGGCCCAATGGCATGCGTCCCAGAGTCATGAAGGAGTTGGCTGATGTGGTTATCAAGCCACTCTCCAACATATTTGAATTATTGTGGCTATCAGGTGAAGTCCCCAGTGACTGGAAAAGGGAAATATCACTCCCATTTTCAAGAAAGGAGAAAGGAAGACCTGGAGAATTACATGCTGACAAGCCTCACGTCTGTGCCTGGAAAAATCATGGAAGAGATACTTCTGAAAGATATGTTAAGACACATGGGGGATGAGGAGGTGATATGAGACAGATAGCATGGATTCACCATGGGCAGATTATGCCTGACCAGTCTGGTGGCCTTCTATGATGGAGTGGCAGCTCTGGCGGACAACAGAACTGACGTTGCCTACTTGGACTTGTGCACGGCCTTTTACATTGTCCTGCATGACATCTTTATCTCTAACTTGGAGAGATAAGGATTTGAAGGGTGGACTAATCAGTGAATAAAGAATTGGTCATAGCCAGATGGTTGTAGTCAACGGATCTATGTCCAGGTGGAAACCGGTGGTGAGTGGTGTCTGCCAGGAGTCCATTTTGGGATCAGCACATTTTAACATCTTTTTCAGTGACGTAGATCACAGGATCTAGACACCCACAGTAAGTCTGTGGACAATACAAAGCTGAGTGCTGCAGTTGTTATGACAGACAGAAGGGATGCCATCCAGACGAACCTGGACAGGCTTGAGAAATTAATGCATGTGAACTTAATGAGGCTTAACAAGGCCAAGTGCAAGGCGTGTCAGGGAAATCCCAGATAGGAGTACAGTCTGGAAGAAGAACTCCTTGAGAGCAGCCCTGCTAAGAAGGACTGAGGGTTCCTGCTAAATGAAAAACTTAACAAGCCAGCAGCATGTGCTTGTAGCCTGGAAGACCAACAGTATGCTGGGATGCATCTAAAGAGGAGTAAGTAAGTAAGTAGCCAGCAGAGAAAGAGAGGTGATTGTCCATCTCTATTCTGCTCTTGTGAGGCCTCATCTGGAGTACCGCACCCAGGCCTGGGGCCCCAGTACAGGAAGGACGAGGAGTTTTTCGAATGAGTCCATAGGAGGGCCATGAAGATGATCAGAGGGCTGGAGCACCTCTCCTACAATGGCAGGTTGAAGGAGTTGTTTACCCTGGAGAAGAGAAGGGTCAGGAGAGACCTCATTGCAGCTTTCCAGTACTTCAAGGGAGCTTCTAAGCAGGATGGAAATCAACTTTTTACATGGGTATATAGTCACAGGACAATGGGGAATGATTTTAAATGAAGAGATAGGAGATTTAGATTAGATAGGAAAAATTTTTCAATGAGAGGTGGGGGTGGTGGAGCACTGGCACAGGCTGCCCAGGAAGGCTGTGGATGCCACATCCCTGGAGGTATTCAAAGCCAGGTTGGATGGGGCCCTGGGTAACCTGTTCCAATGCCTAATTTATTGGTTGGCAACCCTGCCCACAGCAGGGGGTTGTAACTAGGTGACCTTTGACGTCTTTTCCAACCCAAGCCATTCTATGATTCTGTAATACTAATGTTAAACTCTTCATTAAAACATCTGAAATTTTACACTAAATATAGCGCTGTGGGTATTGAGTAAAAGAAACATCTTTCCTTCAACTCCTCTTTCCCTATATACACAGTATGTATTGTGTTAAAGACACAATAAAAATTTGAGCACTTAAATTCAACCTGTTATGAATCAGAAGTCCATCTCAACTATCTAATACTTCTGAGATGCATAGGTGTGAGGGAAAACATATTTTAGATGTCCAGCAATAGTATTCTACAGAATATGTCATCTTACTTCACTAGTATTCTGCAGCTTGATTTTATTTCTGTTAAGACTTCATTCCAAACTTAGAAATTGTCATTGAAAAGAATGCCTCCTCACCCAGTTAGATCAATGTCTTAGGCTGCTGCAAAGCTGAATTTTGTAGGATGAGATATAGCTGCCAGAAATAAAAGTAAGTTTTCAAGTATATCAAGACGCTCTAAAATCTGAGGGAAAAAGAAGATTAATTAAAAATGTTAATAACAAAAGACATCCTGAACTCAAATGATTGTAATGGTTTTTTGAGAACACTGAATCTGTTTTAACACTAAAAATGTTTTAATATTCCATATATTTCGCTCATCAACTTTAGGAAAATCAGTCAATCAAGTAGTTTCCTAAACATTTGCTAGACAGTCTTTCTATCTGGAGAAAACTTGTTTCAGTATCATCATGGTCTGTAGGAATTTCCCTTTGCTTTATGTACTGTGAACACTAGGGCATCCAATATGATTGGAAAAGGCCGAGGAGAGTGTATCCACTCTGATAAATGAGAATGGAGAGCAGGCTAAAACAGACGTGGAGAAGGCTGAGGTACTCAACAATTTCTTTGTCTCAGTCTTCATTGATACTCAGGCTTCCCACTTCCCTCAAGTCCCTGAACCTCTAGGCAGAGAAAAATCCCTCGTGCAGTAAGCCAAGAGCAAGTTTGAGATTGCTTGATGAAACTGTGGTTGAACATGTATATGTCTATGGGGCTGGACAACATGAATCCCAGGGTCCTCAAGGAACTGGCTGATGTAGTTTCCAAGTCACTCTCCATCATATTTTAAAAGTTATGGCTGTCAGGAGAAGTCCACAGTGACTGGAAAATGCCATCCAAAGGGACCTGGACAAGTTTGAGAAGTGGACCCATGCAGACCTAATGAGATTGAAGATCAGGGCACTCACAGGCATGAGTATGGATATTGAGAGCAGCCCTGCAGAGGAGGACTGGGAGGTTCTGGTGGATGAACATAAGCCAGCATCTCGGAAAACCATCTGTATCCTGGCCTGCACCATAGAGGGGCCAGCATGGTTAGGGAAGTGACTCCTTGGCTCTCTGTCCTTGTGAGGACCCACCTGGAATAATACATCCAAGTCCAGAGGAGGTCCACGATCAGAGGGCTGGAGAACCTCTCCTATGAAGAAAGGGTGAGGGAATTGGACTTGTTCGGTCTGGAGAAAAGAAGGCTCAGAGGTCTCACGACAACCTTTCAGTAATTAAAGGGGCATTAAAAAAAAAAAAAAAAAGAAAGAAAAGATAGAGAGAGAATTTTACATGTTCTTGTAGTGATAGGAAAAGAGAGAAATGGTTTTAAACTAAATAAGACAGGCTAGATATTAGAAGGAATTTTTTTACTTGAGTGGTGTGGCACTGGAACAGGCTGCCCAGAGAAGCTGCGGATGCCCCATTCCTGAAGGTTTTCAAGGCCAGGTTGAATGTGGCCATGTGCAACTTGATCTAGTGGATAGCAACCCTGCCCATAGCAGCGGAGTTGGAACTAGATGATCTTTGAAGTCCCTCCCAACCCAAGCCATTCTGTGATAATTATGTCTATTTAACAAGAGATCAATTACCTAATTCATTTAGCAAGAAACCTGTTACATATCTCACCCTTGCACTTCAATTTTCATACTTCTTTGATTAAATAATGTAAGAGAAAAAAAATAACTGCAGAGATACTTTTATAGGTGCAACAGGTGTCTACATGAAAGGGAACTTACGGAGATGAGTCTTTGCAGACCCTTTGCTGGTATGTTTTTGGTTTAATGACTCCCAGAAGGGAGGAAAAATGGCTTAGAGCAGGTGAAAGGCATACATAGTTGTTCCCCAGAGACTGGACTGTAAGCAAATGCATCAGGACTTGCTCATCATGGATGGAGACATGAGAGGTTTTCCTCAAATATAATGCAGGAGATCTTCAAGCAAATCTTTGGCTTTCTTCTGAAACGAGGGGCAAAGTGTGACAGAAAAAGAAAGAAAGTGAAAAGGAAGGAAATGCAGCTGGTGACAACCTTTGGTATTCGCTGCTATTTCTCTTAAAATCTGTACTTGGAAATCTGTTCTGGAAGCTCTGTGTGGGACATAATCAGAATACAAAGATTTCACATAGCTTTTACCAAAAAAAAATTGTGCTTTTTTACAGAGAACAGAGCCTTCTCTCTAAAAATCAGAAAGTGGTATGGAAGAAAAGTGTGTGCTACCTTTCACTAAGCAACTCTCCAGCAGGCTTTCTCTGAAAGTTACCTTCAGACAAATGTTGCAACATTTGTTGATCTTCTGTCTTGACCTTTACTATAGAAGCACCTGCTTCCCTCTTAGGTTGTTCATTTCAGGTGAAATAGGGAGAGAAAATGCTGTTTACAGGCATACATTAGAGGGAGAAAGGCATGTAGGTGACCATTACATTAGAAAAAGATGAAGGTAACAGTTTGAGTTCAGATGGGGAGAAAGAGCACAGAACCAGGGAGATGGCCCTGTCTGAGAATCATGGCTTGCTCCACTGGCTCTTGCCACAGTTCGTAGGGTGAAAGAGTTCAGGCCAAGTTCCTGAACGAAATCAACCTATTGCAGCAAAAAAGCTATGGCTAGGAGCTCCCATTCCTCACTGCTTTTTACTTCAGATCTTTGTCTTGTCTGCTGTTCCCACCTTGTATTTGTTTTCTGCCATAGGCAACAAATTATTGCTGTCTTTCAGGCAGCTTGGAAATAGTTCTTTTCATATATCACTGGTTGGTAAAATGGGCATTTCAGAAGGGCAAACCTCCTAAGGACTAACTGAAGGGCACTGCAACAAAAATATATAGATGATTTGACTTCAGTAGGTCCAAATTTTTAGGGAAAGAGTAACAGAGACCTTAGTAATCTTTCGCCATTTTTAGTCATCTGTGGTCTTGAAAGAGACATACTCCAACCTTTAGCCCAATTGCAACCAGAAATCTGATGTGTCACACCCATCCTCTGTTATCTTCTCTGTTATGTCTCCTTTCTGCTGAAATATTTGTGGAGAGAGACACATTTTTAAAGCATTTGTACTTTCTCCTGACTGTGGATAAGAATGTAACAGAGACTCACAGATATCTTCTACCATCTACGTACAAAGTCCTAGGAGAAGAAAATCAGCCAATTAGAAAGTGTCCATTCAGTTAGGCTGAATTTATGTGGCCACAGTATCTGACATCTTGTGCTTTGGCTGCCACTGAAAAGAGAAGATCCCTCTCCCTCTTTCCTTAATTGTGAAAACACTGATGATAATGTATCTGTGCTCCAACTTGCAGCAGAGAAATGCAATTGCTGCAAACTACAAATCTGTGGAGAGGGTTTGTTTTTAGCTGTTTCAATTCTTTTAGTGTTTGCTGAGAACTGAACTATCACTGACACATGCAAAAGAAGGCAGAAGCAGAGAAAATGATAAGACTGTTTTCTTTGTTCCCTCCCCCCTTCAGCCCCCACACTCAAAATGGCTGTGCAGCAGCAACCTTAAACACAACTTGCTTAACATTCTCGTCCTGTGATGGTGTTGTGCATTGTAGTGGGGGATAGCCAACTGTCTGAAACTAGGCTGCAAAAACTACCCCTTCAGCCCTTGGTGTGCTTTCTGAATGAGTAGGATTTTTGAGTTTTAGCTGAGAAGTACCTCATTCTTCCTTGCAGGGAGCTATAAAACCATCATTGTTATAAATTTTAAGGAGACAAAGCATCAGTGTTACTTAAATGATATTTAGGAGAGGGGGAGCATGCTCTGGGTGACCTGCTGCTCTACCAGGTTGAATGCAGCGAGGGAAATAAAACCCTTTTGTTATTATAGGAATTTTTTCACAATGTAAGCATAGTAGCTGCTGTAGACTCTTTTCCTGTGAGGTATTTGGAGAAAATTGAGTGTTGTGCTGCAGATGATAATTTCCTCTGGGTGGCCAAATAAGTGACTCATAGAACTGGCTTGATTGGTTGTTTATGCTATTAAGTCTTAGGGTGCATGCATTTAATTCTGTTTGTCTCAACCATGATGACTTGCACCTAAGGAAATTCTGAACATGATGGCAATAAAACTTGACCTGAGAACTGAAGTACAGAGGGCCAGTAATTATATAGTAACTAGAAGTAACTGTAAAACTCTCTTCTAAGCCCTCCTACTCCATTACTTAACAATGTTCACCACCACTGATTTAACCAACTGTTTAAAGCAAATAATGAAATTAGTGGAATATATTTGTAAGTGGGAAAAGTGTTAGGCATTAAAATATTTCATTTCTTACTGGTTTACTTTTTAAATTTTAGACTAGGTAGAGAATGGGTAGGTAGAGAATGAGAAAATGCTAATGCTTAGGGCTATAGGCAACTATAAGCTGAATGAGAGAACAGTCATAGTCACCATCTCTCCAAAAATTTGCTTCTGTAAATGAGTGAGAAAATTTTCTGCTGTAATCATGTGTTCAGGATACCTTATCATCCTATCTGAAAGAAAAAAAAAGAAAAAGAAGAAGATGGAAAGAGGGCAATGTGTGAATGTGCACAAAAGCTTTTTGAAAGCATGAAGAAGCTATGATGTAAAAAGGAGCTGAAATTGTTTGGTTTAGAGAGTAGATGAGTAAGTGGGAGTCTGTGTACACAGAGGGAAGATGCTCTAAGATAATCAATGGAGTAAAGAAAGATGGCCCTGTCCTTCTTATAGGGAAGAAATACGACATGCTGTTAACTGCAAAAATTGTTTTTAGAGAAAATGTAATTAACTTCTGGAACAGGATATAGTGAAGTAAAAAGCGGAGCACACACACACACACACACACACACAAAAGCATAGGGAATATAGAGGGTTTTGTTTGTTTGTTTTTAAGGTAGATTAAATTCATAGTTACTGGCATAAAGCTGTTGTTTACCAGAATACAGTCAGAGATCCAGGAGACTTTTTAATGGTGAAGCTTTACCAGGAAAGAGACAGATAAATGTCCTGCAGGTGCTCCCATCCTCAATGCTATTATGCTAGTTTACATTACATATCCCACAGCACGAACTGCCTCATATATTTAATGAGTGGATCTGATCCAGGTATTGGCCTCTAAAAAACCTCTGGCATCTTTCTCCATCATATATGACATTGGCCACATTCTCTAACAGAACACTGGATTAGTGAGCTGCAACAGTGTCACAGTATGGTGAAGACTATATTTTCTTAGTAGTCAAGATAACAGTGAGGACTAGACTATTACCTTAGTTTCACAATATTTCTTATCTGAAAGCAAATTCGTGTTGCACAAGTGCAACTTAATCTTGAATTTCAATTGCGGCTCATCGCCATGAATAACTTCCTCTGATTAATTCGCATTTTAAAGCAGGTCAACGTTGATTGAAAATGTTGACTATATCATAGAGAGTAACATCTTGGTTACATTAAAAATATGAAGGGCTTGATCTTGCATAGATTTCTATTAAAATCTGTATATACCATTTGATTACACATTATAAATGATTATATATCATTAAATTATAGATATATTTTTGGAATATGCATAGAATTTTTTGACACTACGTGCATTCCTGGAATAGGTAAAGCCAAAAACTATCGTTGGTGTGTGCATGTTTCATGTTAAATCATCTTTGTTTAGTCAGATGTCTAAGAAGTGCCCCACTACCTAGCAAGAACTGGAATTTCATGTAGAACTGTCTGGGCATTCTTTTAGATGATTACATAGATAACATGCCAAGGAATGCTGCCCTGCTAACAGAGTATTAGCAACGTAGTCATTACCATAAAAGAATGACTTTTTCTAAAAGGTTTATCTAAAAGTTTATTATGTAACACAAACAGCCTAGAGCCATTGCATTTTTATGAGCTAATTCTTACTGTCAGTGACACTCTCCAACCCCACTGACCTCAGCTAGCCTGTCCAAGTGGGTCCAAGAATGTATGACCTTTTGACCAATAGTCCTTCTACCTATGTTATCTCACAAAGCTACACAAATAGTCGAAGGATTTTCATATCTGAAATCCAGTTTGAATTTTTTTTAAAATTATTTAATTGCACCTGGCAAATAGAAATGTGTAGTAAGTACAATTAATTGAAAAAAAATTGTGTGTGTTGGAGACAAATTTGTTTAAACAGTTTAAACAGTTAAAAAAAATTCCATGTTTTACTTTCTGTAACTGACATCTTTAGCAGGTTTACTTGCATAACAAAAGCTGAGTGAGAGCTACATGAGCACCATGAAGATGGTTTACCACAATAATGTGAGAAACATTGTTTCTAATATTACAGAATCACAGAATGGCCGGGGTTCTCAAGGATCATGAATCTCCAACCCCCTGCCACATGCAAGGCCACCAACCTCCCCATTTAATACTAGACCAGGCTGCCCAGGGCCCCCTCCAACCTGGCCTTGAACACCTCCAGGGACGGGGCAGCCACAACCTCTCTGGGCAGCCTGTCCCACCACCTTGTCTCTCTCTCTGTGAAGAACTTCCCCCTGACATCCAACCTAAATCTTCCCTCCCTCAACTTAAAAAAATTTCCCCTTGTCCTGCCATTATCTACCCTTTCAAAGAGTTGATATTAATTATCCTATCATGATTAAAGGCAGGGATGTGTCTTTTCTTGCACTAAAGAACAATGGGATTTTAACAGATTTAATGGTTTCCAATCTTTTTACCATTTCCATATAATTAATCCAAAAGAAGAGGAAATCTTTTACAGTTCCTTGCAGGAGTCTGGTGCGAGCCTTTTCCTAAGACTCTGAATTAAATTCTGCTTTGTATTATGTATTGTATGGATTTAAATTCAGTGCTGCCATATCATAGGTAAATGAGTTGAAAGGCACAGTAGGGCGTCACTTTCCCTTTCCTTTAAATCCTGTATATGATAGTTCTGTTTAAATTTGCCTCAATCTGATAGGGTAAGTTATTCATACTTTTTGGTTAGAAGGTAGTTGTAAAATTGGTTCCAAACATAATTTTCATGCGGATAAAGTATTTGCCAAAAACTGCAAAACCAGCACCAGCAAATCATCAAGTACATTAGCTTTAGTAAATTCAAGTATGGATGTTTAGATATTTACAGCATTTTAGTTCTAAGAGATTTGGAGTAGTTTGATGTGCCCAGGCTTCACCTTAGTCAAAAAGTTCTACAAAAGGATTTCACAGAAAATTGCAATGATATTCCATTTACAAAGGACAAAGGTGATCTATGATCTTGAAGTGACATTGCACCAAATTCTCTCTAATTCACTGTGTGGCCAAAATTAACGTAATTCTGAGCCCTAATTGAAAGAGAATTATGTTCTGATCTTAACCTAAACTAAGCAAGTTTTATTCTTAAAAAAGAATGACTTCTCCAGTACTCCAAATCAAACATCTCAATTGTCGCACCAATATTTTCATAGTCATTTACTCCGCAGACATATTCACATATATTTTATTTAGTCAAAATAGCTTAAATAGAATCTCCACTTCTTTGTTGCGTTTTATATCAGAAGTTCAGAATGAAAGGTAGTTCACAATATTCTCAAAATTCAGCTCCATATTCTGGGCAAAATACAGTATTTAGAGACTTAAAAGATACCAGCACTTCATGATGTCATGCAATCCATATTCCTTCTAATAGAACACTACTCCTCTTCAGTACAGTTCTTAAAGAACTTGAGCCCTAAGGCTTTTAAAATGGAAATATATGTGATGATCTCCAGGGTGATATGATCTTCCAGGGGAGAGAAAATCCTTATGTCCTGAGTTACCTACACCTAGGATGGAGCAGTAGATATGTTTCTTGACTAACCTTTGGAATAGAACTCTAGTAAGGAAAGGATTTATTTTGTTTGGAACTTACCAGACTTCTAAACTTGATAACCATAGTAAAGGAATATTAATAACTTGTGATATTTTTGTTTACAATTCTTTTCATGAAGTGGATCTGAAATAATAAATATTTGAATGGTTTTAAGGTTGGGTTTTGTCTGTTTGAAGATAAAGCAGCAAATTTTCTCTCTGGTATCTGACAGTAGGGCTTAGTGGTTACGTCAGGGAACTGAATGACACGATACCTTAGAGTTGGGCATTTTCATTTTGACTGGCTTTGTGAATTTGACAACACTTTCATCACTTTCAACATCTGTTTCCTCATCTGCGTAATAAATAGAAAAAAACAAAACAAAACCCATAGCTGTGTTCTGAAAAAGATTTGAGATAATCAGATGAAAACAGCAACACGAAAATGAATATAAAATTTTATACCTCAAGAAGCAGAAAGATGGTTCACTGCAGTCTCAAAGCTAGCATGACTTACATTAAGATGGCGTGAATCTAAATAGCTTTCAGAAACGTTTCAGCTTTTTTTCCCATTTCAATACAAAGAGAACTATCCCTGGAATACTGAAGAATGGAAGCAGCCGAGGTAAAAATAGAGAAATCTGACCGGTATGATTTCAAAATAATTGTACCCACAACAGCAATATAGTAGGAAAATAAATGACACTTTTGTCTATTTGAATGATGTCTAAGTATCTTTTTTTTTCCCTCTAACTGCATGAAAATTGAGGTTCATTTATTTCACATTTTCCCCTTCAGTAAAGATGTCATCAATGTAATTTTTATCTCCAGATACTGTAAGAATATTTTACCTGTGTAATTTCAGGAGGGCAAATCCCCTCTAAATGTAGACATTATCTATTCTACTTGGTTTTATATTTTTCATTATTTTTTTAACATCGCACGAAGAATAAAGGAACAGTAGGCACCTGGCCAAACGATACACAATTGTGCAGTTGGATCTTGACAAAATTGAAGTAAAATTAATGCATATTCTGACCTGAGACTTTTCTAATATGTGATTCAATCTCTGTTGCGTGCCATAAGAATAGTCAAAGTTAATAGCTCTGAAAAAATAATCTCTTAATCTCTGGCTATTATTTTGAAACAAAGGTTTCATTTTCAAGGTTTACTCACATATCCCTAAAGAATTGCCCAGATGTATTGTTTCCAATAATACACTGAATATAGTGTGCGGGTGATTCTAATTTCTGCTCAGGTGGAGGTGAGGATGGTGAAAAAAATCAACTAGGTATGATATGGCTGGGTACTTTGTTCCTTAGGAGCTGCAAGAATGAACTAACAATTTGTCCTTGTAGGGAAGGCAGTCAAAATAAACACTAATGAATAATGTGCTCCGCACTTAATTCTTGAAAGGCTCCTTTTCTTATCAAACTATGTGCACACTTCCAAAGCAGAGTGTCTGTTTATTCAGGAAGAAGAGTTGTCTTAATCTCACATGACGATAAAGATCAGACTTCATACTGAGTTAGTTTATAGCAGCAAGTTTAAAAACCGAAACCTAATTCAAATGCTTTGTATATACTTGAAGTTGTTTCACGTAGATCTTCTCTAAACATAAACATGCATTTTTACTCTTTAAAGTGTGATTATGTGCTAGCTTTATTAAGCCGGTCCAAATATGTGTGGATAATACTATAGTAGTCTTGGTGAATGCAAGTTACATTTCTAGAAACAGCTTTAGACAAATCAAAAAGTGTTTCTGGGTATCCAAGATGCAGTTAACATAATTATCTAAATGCCACTGTAAAAATCATTGTTGTTCTCAGGGATCACGGCAGGTCTATTTACAAATAAAAACCCACCTAACTGCCAACCTGATACAGTTGTTTTGTATTCTGAATACATCTGAGAAGCCCCCTACTTTTCTGTCATTTAAACTTAGCTTTTACATCAGTTTCCAGGTCTGCAAACTGGCAGTTTTTTGAACAGCTTACTTGTACTCATATACCGAGTTACGTAATTCCTCCCAGAAAAAACATAGATTTCAGACATAGGATTTCCTTAAGCCACTTCTATGTTCCACTCAGGTCTCTGCTGCCACCTTGTGGTCATATAGTTTCATTACATTAGAGTGGATATCAGATTTGTATTCCATCGTACACTAACAATCCAAAATGGATAGTTTCAAGTCCGGAGAAGTACTTGTAGAAGTCATTTGAGGTGCACTTTTAGGCCTGAGTGATGCTACACGTTTTTAGATTAGCAAATTCTTTGCAGATTATTATTTCTGCCTTACACCCACTATCTGTTCACGCTAAAGTTTGCTCCAAAGAGATTTTTCTATCCACTGAAAAATAGAAGCCAGTGCTTGGCAAAACACATGGTTTATGAGTGTTTCTATTCCCACCATGATTCTAGAAGCAGCAGAAACACTGGTGAGAATTTTCATTTTTCAGTGAGCAAGAAAATTTGATTTGATCAATCATTTGTAACGCAACTGTTCAAAAAAGCTGTTCTGTTGATGACAGGATTTCTTGCTGCTTCTACCTCTAACAAATATATATGTTATGAAAACAACTGTCATGTTTATTTCTTATCTATCAAGTACTCAGTTTTCACAAATGCTTATTCTCTTTGGCATGGTGGTCTATCTCTCCAGAAAGGCTTACTGGCCAAACAGACCTAAATACCACTGTATTTGTTGAGGTAATCTTCAGATGCAAAGAAAGAAAACCACAGGCTTGAGTGACATTTTATCTTATGTTTTTATTAGATAGAAAATATCCACTTGCTCAATGAAGTTAAAAAGGTGTGATGAACTATTTTCTTCCTGTAGTCACACATCTGAAAAAGAATAGTAAACATTGTAAAAAGAATAGAAAGAAAGCTGAAACTTTGCCATTATGTAATTCAGAGCTAAGTCCTGCTTCTGAAATGGAACTAATTGCATGACTCAGTACAGGCCAGGGACAAAGTAATGAGAGGATGGCCTGGCAGAAATGAAATTGCCAAACACCAAGAAGAATTGTGCCTTTGAGGTAATGCCTTGAACTTCTTGCTGTGATGTGCTAGAAAAAGCGTAGTCAACAAAGCAGAGAAGTGATTATTTACTTCAGCATAGATAAGACTGCATTTAGCATAAGTCCTGGGCTGAGATCTGCAGTACAGAAATGAGAACAGTTAAGGATCAGTGTAATATTTAGAGTGCTGGAGGAGAGTAATTGAAAAAGGAGACATCCCACTCTTCTTAGAATAACACAGTGAAAGAGAGAGGCAACTGAAACAGATTGCATTATGGAAAGTTCTGACAGAATTTAAGGAAAAAATCATTCCCCTGATGGTAGTTCAGGCTCAGCGTGGGAAAAACTTCCCAGAGTTTCTAGCCTGAAGAACCTGAATTCTTGGAGATGTTCAGAATTCACTTGAAGAACCTGGTGAGCAGGCATTTTAAGTAGAAAATCCCAGAGAAGACACCTCCAAAGGTTTCTTCCAGACAAAATATTAAATTCTGACAAGATAAAATTCTTTTTCCTTGAAGCTATTCTCAAAAACAGGTGATTTGTTTTTGTTTTGTTTTGCTTTGTATTTGTGTTTTTTATCCCCCAGTTAACAAAGCAAACAAACAAAAACCCAGAGTTTCAAATACTGGTTTGTGGTTGAACCAGTATTAAAAAAAATGGGATACACAGTTTTACAAACTGGGAGAAGGGCTTCAGAAAAGCTACCTATGGTGACATCAATCAGTCAGTGCCTTTTGTATCTGCTAAAGTCTCCTCCTTGCTATCAAACCAAACACTCAGGATATGCCCAGTAGTTTTAAGTAAATAATAGATAGGAGATCAGGTCTATCTTCTCACTCATACAAATGCTGAATAGGTACATCCATTCATGTTCTATTTTGCTCTGTTAACAGTAATTATATGTAGCAAATAAGACTGAACAGAAGATAAGGTTAATAAAAACCATTTACCTTCCTTCTTTTTTTGATCTTCTGATGCTTATAAGTAATTTAGAAGACTAAGTATTTTCTTTGTTATGTGTCAGTTCATACTTATTTGAATCGTCCTTTCTCCCCATTCTGTAAGACCAAAGGAGGATTCCTACACCAAAATGAAAGCATGTAAAAATACCTGCCTTTGGATCTGTGGCTTTTGAGAAAAAGACCAGGGCTTCCTGGTGGTCACTAGGTCAACCATGAGCCAGCAATGTACCTTTGCTTCTAAGAAGGCTAATGCACCTTGGTCTGATTCATTAAAGTATTGTTAGCAGGTCTAAGGTGATGATCCTTCCCCTCTACTCACTTCTGGTAGCCCATGTCTGGGATGCTGTGTCCAGTTCTGGGTCATCTAGTGCAAGAGAGAGATGGCTCTTCTAGTGAGAGTCCAACAAATGGCCACAAAGACAATCAGGATACTTTACCTTCTCTCACATGAGTAAAGGCTGAGGGTGCTGTGACAGTTCAACAAGTACAAAAACATGAAGAGATGTTGTAAAACACCAAGAACAACAACAACAACAAAACTGAAATATGCTCTTCTCAGTGATGTCCAGTGATAGGAATAAGAGGCAAGGGGCACAAATTGAAATACAGGAGGTTCTGTCTGAACATCAGGAAAATCTTCTAGTGTGAGGGTGCTGAACACTGGCACAAGTTGCTCAAAGAGGCTGTAGAATCCAGTTAGCCCTGCTCTTCATGTGTTTGCTGCATTTTCAGCCTTTTAGAAACTTTAGGTCCAAAGCTGTTGCTTAGTTTTACACTTTTTTCCCCTGCATTTGCTCCACACTATTTCAAAATGTTTGTTTCTTATGTTTTAGAGCACAGGTAGTGTTTTCATCTATCTTCTCAGTAATGAAGAGAGACAGGGACAGAAACAGTTGAGCTATAAGCTCCAATAAAGGTGCCTCCACAATAATTTTGAGTTTTATAATGATTGAAGAGTCTTTAAGATGAGTTCAGCTGGAGCCTCTTAAGACCTCCACTTGAAGTGGGAAAAATTTCTTGGACCATAACTTGGCATGACTGATTGAGAGAGCTTTAAGCTAGGATTGATGACAGAAGGATACCAGTAGGAACCCTAATGTTAAGCCAGGAGGTTGTATGGCACAACTTGAGAGTGGTGAGGCTAATTGGCAAGGTATATACTCTGCTATGAGGAGCACTGAGAATTCAGGGGCACATCTGAAATGCTCGTGTACAAATTCAATATGAGGAACAAACTGGCCTTAGTAATTTATTCTCCCTCTACGATAAGGTCACCCCTTTAGTGGGTGAAGAGAAGGCAGTGGATGTAATCCTTTTGAGTTTTAGTAAGGTCTTTGATAC
Organism: Centrocercus urophasianus; assembly: GCF_019232065.1. Taxonomy (NCBI): domain Eukaryota; kingdom Metazoa; phylum Chordata; class Aves; order Galliformes; family Phasianidae; genus Centrocercus; species Centrocercus urophasianus. Next base: position 2,505,297 of record NW_024884364.1, read on the forward strand.
CATTCCTAACAGCATTCTTTTGGACAAATTCTCCAATACTGAGCTGAACAGGTTTATGTTATGCTAGTTGATGAATTGTTTGAACGGCAGAGATCAAAGGGTTGTACTCAGTTATGACTATAATAAAAGACAAGATATTTTTACAGTATTAATATCCAGATGCACTAACAAATTTTAACATCTAAATGCCCTGGCCTGACATCCACAGTTGCCCTGCTGGACCTATAAGAAGAAGTAGTTTAAGACTTTGTTTTCTGAGTTTAAGTCCTAGTTCGCTGCTGCGCTTACCTATCAGATCACACATGTGACTCGGTGTTTATCTCTGCTCTGAGCTGATAGATGCTTTCTAGTTGTAACTAAGAAATCAAAACTGTTGTAACAAAAATTGCTTAGGAAAAAAACCGTAAATGTTATGAGCAAACATTTGTGATGTGGTATTGTCTACCTTTTATGAGGCTATTCAATTTTTCGGCAATGGAGAGAAAGATTTTATAACTTCATAAAGCCTTAAATGTAATATTCAAAATGCATTAGTGATAAGATCCAAGATTTTGTAAATCCTTGCCCTTGTTTCATAAAATGGGAGATACAGGGTCAAAACTCACTGTGTTTAAGAAGGATTTACAGTTTCAGAATAATTAGATGACTGATTCTTCTGACAAGGGGGTACTGAGCAAGCATAAAAAGCTGCATCTAGTGAAGGTGTGGCAGACACTACTGCATTTTAATTCAAATTGTTCTTGTATATTATTTGGATAGCAAAGCTCTGATAAAATGTTCAAATGTGAGCTATAGGTGATTATTATTTTGTGGAAGAGATTGGCAATGCTGATTAAAGATTGATTAGCATTGTAAAATGCTAATATGAAGACTCATTTCTGAAAAACTTTCATCTAAGGCTAGTTCTTGACAGCTAGGGAAATAAAAGCTAGGGAAATATTCTTTCTACGTAGAATGAATTTCCTAAAAAACGTAGAACTGAGAATGAACTGTGTGTTCTACTGGTCAATGAATTCTGTTGCAAAAGGCTTCCTGTGGTCTGTGGTTGGATCAACAGCAGAGTCAGTGTGGGAGCCTGATTTTTCTGTCCATGTATGGTATTAGTTAGGCTAATGGTGTCTGTCTTGATATTCACTTAAAAACAATGGCCAAAAATGCGACAAAGCAATGAACCATAACAACAGTATGAAGGCAATATGAGAGGTGTGACAGGAGATATTTAAATATTTCAATTTTTTAGAATATAGAGAAGACGGAACCTGATTGTGGTGGGAGACTTAGAAGTATCATGTTACAAATAACTCTTTATTCTCAGTTGGTACAGCAAAAAAAAGTATAAGGCAAACTGCAATTAAGGATTGTGTAGCCTTGTGGGAAATGAATCAAGGTGTCTGGTAGATTCATTGTTCCTGAATTAATCAAACTTAGATGTTTTTCTAGCTAATATCCTTCATTCAAGTATAAATTAAACTCAACAGTGAGTAGAATGGTGAAAAGTAAAGTACTGTGGAGTAAAGGAAATCAGACTGGATGATCAGTCTTTCCTCTTCTGCCTTAATTTTCATGGTAACATGCTCTTGGTTTTTTTGTGAAACAATTTAGTCTTTTTACTTGTACTTTGCCTAAGCTGCAGATACGTGGAATGTAGCCCAAGCAGAGCCTGCTGAAGAGAGTTCATGCAAGATCAAAGAACAAGATGGGGCGTAGGTCCAGTAGCTGTCCTCTAGCTGATAACAAGAACTGCCCCTAGCCATGCAGGTCAGATAAAAGGCCACAGTTATGCCTCTGTCACTCTCCTTGTCTAATACCATGCAGTCCAGTACACGTGTCAAGGGACCGAGCTATGACCAGAAGTTCTCAGGGAAAAGAAAAAGTACTGCCTTGGGCAAAAATACGGAGACCATAAAACTGTGTGATAATTAATACATAGGTAATCCCTCACATTTTTGGGATCTGAAAACAAGGTCTTATGGTATGAATGGAAGTTTGTCTGCTTTTCTGTGGTCATACCCCTATCTATATCTTAACCTGCATACCTTGTGACAGTTTGCCCCCTGCCCCTTTGCTTATCATGGCAAACCGTGTGTAAAAGGGGTATAAAGTCAGGACGCTGGAAGACAATTTTCAGAGTTTCACTCAGCCTGAAACTCCTCCAGCCTGCAAGCACGCCCCATCCTTGGACCCCATCCCACGATGGATGTATTAATGAAACAGGTTGTATAACCTTTCCTGCCCTAATTTACCTTTCCCAAAATTTGTATAACTTCACTCAACCTAATTTACCCTTCTCTACCCTAACTTCCTGTCCCTAGAATACTGATTAGTCATAAGGTAATACACTATTTGCCTAGAATACATGTGATCATACGTGCAAACAGATTGCTCGGAATATATTTGTTTTTGTGCACCTGATCTGTGTCAGCGAAGCGTGCCATAGTCATCAGATGTGACTGAGCAAAACAAACCAGGGAGCAAGATGGGACAGTAAAATTTGAATTGTTTTGGTGCACCTGATATGTGTCAGTGAAGTGCACCATAGTCACTGTCTTCTCATAGGATGAAATAAACTGGAGAATGGAGTGTGTCAAGATGGTATTTCGGGACCTCATGTGGCTCAGCTGGTTCACGGTGATGTGATCTTTGGTTTTGCATCACGTGAGTAAGCATCTGTTAGCCAACAAGACGCCACAAACAAGCTGGTAGAGATTAAAAGGCCAAAATAATTTTCCAAAACCAGCATATTTTAAATATTCACCAACAAAATTCTACAGAATATTTGTATGTGGTTTTTCAGTACTTGTGTAAGTCAAGTTAGGACACGCAGGTATGGCTATAAATCTTCTATACATACTGTGAATATGTACAAATGCCTACTCTGTTATTTCTTTTCTTTTTCTTCAGTCTTCTACTTTCTTTTTTCCTTTCTCATTTTTCTGTGCTCTCCTACTCATGCAGTCCCTTCTGTCATAGATGACCTGATATATCTTAGCAGAAAAGTTGCTTTGACTTAGTTCCATTAAAAGAAAAGTTATTTAAAGGACCCAAATCCCAAATTCTGAGAACTCAGAAGAAGAAAACAACTGGAATTTGATTGAACTGTGGAAAAATTCCAGTACTGCTAGTAAGAGAGTATCTACACTCTTCTCGCTTTTTGTTTTTTTTTTCAGAGGCAATACAAATTCACTTCCAGTTCCACAGCAGCAAAAGCATCCCCTGGCCAACTACTGCAGTTTTATTGTTCAGCATGATGTCATGTAGTATGGAAAATACCTCTGGCCATTTTGGATCAGCTATTCTGGTTCGGCCCTCTCTCAGCTCCTGGTGCACCCCTGACTTCCTTGCTGTCAGGACAACATGCGAAACTGAAAAGTCCTTGACCTAGTGTAAGTGCTACTCAGCAACGAGGATGTTGGTATGTGATCAACGTTGTTCTGATCCTAAGTCCAAAACACAACATCATACCAGCTACCAGGAAGAAAATTAACTGCCCCAAACTGAAACTAGGATACATAGGAGAGACCAGGATGACACAGATGTTTGGGCTAAAATCCGATGCTACAGTTCACAGATTATCAGATTATGCTGGCAAGGGCCATGACAGTGGCCTTCAGTTTTCTTCTTTTTTGTATTTTTCGTCCTTTGTTTTCTTTGCTAGCTTTTTAAACCATCTTCCAGACCCAAGATCCTGATGGCCACTTTCACAACTACATTAAACAGCTTTTCAGTACTTACAAGTTCTTTACCAAGATGAATGGACCTGCCACCAGTGAAATAGACCTACCCCTCATGTATTGCATCAGATATTTAACCTTCACTGCTTCTGCCGCTCTCTTTGTGCTCAGCTTGCTCATTGCTGTGATGGATGCCACCCTGTGGAGAGTGGCTTACAAGCAGGATGAACTTTGGAAAATGCAGGTAAGAGAACAGTTCAGTTACATAATTCCCTCTTCTGAATTGTGATGAATCTGATGGAAAGGACAGACTGCTTTCCAGTTTTGGAAGAGAGAGAATTTGTGTCTCGAAGACATGTGGGCAGTTCAGTTCATAAGAGTTGTAGATTTTCTTATGGAGGGAAAAACTGAACACTTACAAGCAGAGGTGAGACTAGGTGATAATTACAGCTATGTGATGTGGAATACCAATAACAAAAATCATAAAGTCATTAATGAATTTCAAGGTGATTAGAAAAATGTGACTTTTGTGTTTGTTACGCTGGTCTCATGGAAGCCATGGATATTCTTTATTTCTTCTGCTTCTGCATCCTGTAATGCCTATTATACACATTACAGATATTATCCACATTTACTCCATATAATAACTAGTTAATCTCCCAGCTGACTCTCCAGTAGATAATATGGGTCTGTAAAACTTCATTGTATTGTTTCTCTTTTTTTCTAGTAATTACAGATAGCAGATGTCTAGGTGGATCCCACTGTTTTCCCTTCTGATTCTCATTCCTACTTGTTAAGGGTGCTCATATATTGCAGAAGATCCCCACCGATGTCTGTTGGAACAGAAAGTGAGATTTCTATTTTCACATAGGGTTGAGTAAAGTGAGATCAGGATATTATTTCCAGTGCTCTTTTTCCATCTTATCTTTTGCTTATTCGCTAGTACAGGATTACCTTTCCTTCATATTTGAGAAGTTGAGGAGTGACATGATGACAAATCACACAAGATATATTAAACACAACAGTCTTTGCACCCCAAGTTACGAGGAAAAATAGGGATCCCCTGAGAATATATAAAGGGACTTCTTACAGAAGACAGTTGCCCTTTTGCATTCCATCTGCTACCTCAAACCTCTCTCTGCACAACTCTAGCTACAACAGGACATCTTGAATACTGACCCCTTTGGCCAGTTGTAGGAATATTTCAACCAAACTCAAGAACAGGAAGATTTATGATGTCTTATCACTACTTACCTATCTTGGTATAGCAACGTCCTGATTTCAGATGAAACAGTGCCAATTGCATTGGATGGATGTTTGGTTGTTCCTGAGCAACGGAGTGTGGAGAACAGCAGATGCCATGATGGTGCAGGGGATGAGACAGAGCCAGGACAGGTGCCTTACTAATGACACCACGGGGAAGGCCATAATGCTATGGGGAGTTGGCCAGAGAACAGTTGCTGCTCCGGGGTTGTGGAAGCACTAATCAGTGTGAAGGAGACCTTGCATTGCTGGTGCGATGTTGTATTTATTGCTGAGTAATTGCCTTGTGGCTATATATATTCTATAATTGCTTTTCTGTTTCCGTTTTCCTCTTCTGCCTTAGTAAATACTTTTTTTTATCTCAACCCATGAGTTCTATTTTATTACAGATTCTCTCTCTCATTCTATATAGGGGGGTTGGTGGGAAAGTGAGCAAATAACTGTGTGATATTTAGCTGCCAGATTAAGCTACAATAAGCAAGTAAATCATTATCCTTTGTATGTGTAAACAACTTTATCATAGACTTGGTATGCAACAGTAAATGTACTATTGCCTGCATTCTCACCAAGCAGATAAATTCATTGCAGATCCCCACAGAAGGCTATTAAACCTCACTGTCACTAGTCTGAGAGTAAGACAAGGCTCCTATTTTGTTTCCTACTGCAGAAAAATTAAGTGCTGAAAAAGCACGTAGGATTAAGTTTCCACTGGACTAAAAAGAGACAGAATTTGAACTAGATCATTAATTTCTCCACTAATCTTGACCACTAAAAGGGACCACTGTATATGAAAAACATAGCCTGCTGTTTCTCCAAATGGCCTGCAGAACTGTTAAAACATACTCATATATGAATGCATGTACATGTGTTTGTGCCCTCTGTGGAAGGTGCTAGAAACCCTAGATTCCCCTCAACACTTTCTGCTCAGTAGCCTTTCTGAAGAGAGCAACTCTTGCTCAGTCTCATACGCTGTGGGTGTAACTGATAGCATACACAAAACCTTGGATTTCTGAGCATTACAAGATCCTAGAAATTCTTTTAAAAGTTATAGAATCTTGCTTTTTACAGGTGGACCACTTCTAGATTTGTTCATTTAAAAAAAATCTTCACGTTCTCTTTGTACTGTTACGAATGTTTTGTTCTTATTCCTTTGGATTGTTTTTGGATTGACTTTTTATTTCTTGAAAAAATGTACTTCTGCTCTTACTCTTCCAACTGAAAATGCTAGCATATGTTGCTCTTATGTTGTAATAATCTGAACTGTGTTGGCTATTGGAGCGCAACTATTCTGGTGCACCTCCTATTGTATAATGAGATTCATAAGTGAAAAAAGTGATTTATATCTTTTAATTGCTGGGGGAAATTCTTAAAACTATACAGGAATTAATACTGCTGAAGTGCAACTCTAACCCTGACAGCTGGAAAAATACAGTGATTGACGACTAGTTCATGGTGAACCAAATCATTCACAGATTAGAACGGTGAGTCACTCCAGACATGAAGAATGCATCTTTTTATGCAGTGTCTTAACTGTGGTCTTGCTTAACAAGGATATTTCCATTTCCCTTCTTATGTCTTGATGAGGTGAACAAGTGTATTGGTTGAATTTTACTTTCAAGCTGAGCTTCTTGTTTTCCTGCTTCTGCTCAGTGACAGACACTGGGATACATCCTAAGTCTTGAAGCTCTTCCCCTCCACAAAGAGATCTTTTCTTAGGCAGTCTATCTAAAAAGGGAGAGAGAATCTGACTCCTCTGGTCATTCTCATGCACTACTGACCAGGCAGTATGATTGATCCCGAGAACATAGTTATTCTTATTTTAGAGACTGAAGTTACTGCTGCGACTGGTACCGTTCTCTGACAAGAATTTGTGAAGGAGTTTCATATCCTTTGATCCAACTGTCTATTTGGAATTGACTACTGCAGATCTGCATTTTCCTCAGAAACAGTTTTCAATCAGTACTAGTGTGGACTGCTATGACTTGTCAGGGTGAGAAAAGGAGAAAACATTTTTCAATTGCAAAGGACTTCAGATTTATTTCTGTTACTCTCTTCCATATCTGCATATCTGGGTAGAGGGGAGGGACTGGAGGAGAGTTAGAAAAGAACGAAACCAGAATTGAGTGCAACTTGCACCTTTCTTCTCAAGAATGGGCTCTCCAATTGAAAATTCAGCAGGATGGATTTTATGAACCATTATTTTTTATTCTGTTTACACTCCCATAGATAGATGCTATGCATCTAAGTCTTGTTGTTCCTTGCCTCAGAACAATGGATTAGTAAGTTTCCCTTCTGGATCATGGGACAGACCCAAGAACTGCGTATGTTATAGCACAGAATTTCAACCCCTTTACTCTTAACCTCTGTGAAAAATTACCAGGTGATGTATCTCATTGTTTACCAATACTATGTATTAAGCGGAACTCCACTTTCTCACTATTCTGGCATACCGCAGATGGAAGCAATGTCCATTTCCAACTGAGTGATAATCTCTCACAATATGCTGATATTCTTCTGGAAAAATTCTGATTTCTTTGTGGCTTTTATGTCTTTACCACTTTGTTGAGTTCCCAGTCACAGATAAAGCCTGCTGATGACGTTTGGAGAATTGTCTGATATTTTTAGTTAGTGGAGAAGAGCCAGCAGGTGCTTGTGATCTGTCCAAACTATTATACCAGCTCCCCCTGCATTACTATAACCTTCCCTCCCCTGACCTACTCCTAGTGTATGCCAGCCATATTTAAACACCACCAGCTAGCAGAGCTAAAAGCTCTGCTTTTGAATCATGGCAAGATTCTCTTTTTGCTGATGAAATGGGACATGTAATGTCTACTCTCTAGGTGCAATAAGTCTTCAAGGAGCATCTTGCCATTTCCTTTTCTTACAGTGACAATCCCTCTGAATCCTCTCAGAATTTGAGTCTGGTGAAATAAAAAATTAAAGCATCACACTTCAACTGGTTCAAGCTGATTCAAATGAACTTTCATGAGCTGGATGCTGTTTAGAATCTTTTTCTGGTGACCAACCAGGGTGATTCCAATACGCTGGAGATCTCTGCAAAAGAATAGAAGGTGTAGAAAATGTTTAAATGGTTTTATTATTCTGAACAGTCCCAATTCCTTTCCCTGTTACTCCATATTGATATATGTGGTTATCCATGTCTGCAAAACAGTTTAAAAGGTTTCTGCTTTTGCTTGGCAAATGTTTGGGTAGAGGAGGTGTGGGCAGAACTTGATAGATTATGATTTAAAAAAGAAATATTTTCCTGCCTCCTGTGCTCTATGTAACACTTCATAGAATCACAGAATCTTAGAATGGCTTGAGTTGAAAGAGACCCTAAAGATAATCTAGTCCCAACCCAGCTGATATGGGTAGGGTTGCTACCAACTAGATCAAGATGTCAATTGTCACATCTAGCCTGGTTTTGAATACCTCCTGGGATGGGGCATTCAACAATTTCTCTGAGCAACCTGTTTCAGTACCTCACCACCCTTGGAGTAAAAAATGTATCGTCCTAGCATAGAATCATCACAGAATCACGGAATGGTTTGGGTTGGAGGGGACCTTTAAGATCATTTCATTCCAATATCTAACATAAATCTCCCTCTTTTAGCTTAAAACCTATCGCTATCAGATCATGTAAAAAGTCATTCTGGATTTTTTTAATAAACTCCCTTTATGTACTGAAATGCTGTAGTAAGGCCTTCCTGATGCCTTCTCTTCTTCAGACCAAATAAACCCAACTCCCTCAGCCTTTCTTCATAGCAGAGGTGGTCCAACCTTCTAATCATCTTTGTGGTCTCCTCGGGAACCCACTCCAACAGCTCTGTGTGTTTCCTGTGCTGATAGCCCCAGATCTGGACAATGTACACCAGATTAGGTCTCATGAGGAGTAGAATTGGGATCACCCTCTCCCTCTCCCTGCTGGCCACCCCTCTTTTGATGCAGACCAGCTCATAGTTGGCCTTACAGGCTGTAAGCACACACCTCTGGCTTTTCATCCACCAGAATAATAAAATCCTTCTCTGCAGGACTGCTTTCAATGAATTCTTCTCTAAGTCTGTACACGTATTTGGGATTGCCCTGAACAAAGAGCTGCACCTTGCATTTGGCTTTGTTGAACCTCGTTGGGTTCATGCGGGCATACATCTCATACTTATCTAGGTCTCTTTGGATTGCAACCCTTCCTTCTGCAGTATCAACTGCACTACTCAGCTTGGTGTCATCTGCAAACTTGCTCAGGGTCAATTTGATCTCACTGGCTATGTAAATAATAAAGATAACAAGCATCAGTCCCAAGACAGACCCCTGAAGAACACTGCTCGCCACTGGCCTTCATGTTGACATAGAGCCGCTGACCATGATTTCAGCTGCAGCCATCCAGTCAACTCCTTATCCACTGAATAGCCCACCCATTCAATCCATTTCTGTCCAATTCAGTTACATGGATGTTCTGTGGGACCTCATCAAAGGTCTTACAGAAATTCAGGTAGATGACATTGTTCAGTCTTGTCAACTGACACAGTCATTCCACCATATATATATTATATATATACATTATATACATTATATATATATAATGGTATGGAGGGCAACCAGAAGTCCTAATAAAGATGTAAGACAGAGTAGCTACTTTGCTCTAGATTCTTTTTCCTGTTTTATGCATATATATTCTCCATATAGCTCTTACTTTGCATCTCTCACTTTCTGCATTGCATACTATGCTCTTTGTCTCTATACTTACTCCAGAGTCATGCGTGATACGACATCAAATGTATTCAGACCAGCCTGGTCAAAATTCTCCTTGTAACGACCCATCTTGATGGCATCCAACCACTCATGGGCATTGCTGAGTGAAGGAAAATCTGGAGGGGAGTTGCTCAGGAGAGGTTGAGATGGTCTGCAAAAGAGTCAGCTTCTAAAATTTTCCATTATCAGCATCAGGTGACCATGATAAGGTCACTTATAAGAGAGAGAGAGAACAGCACAGCATGGACTGAACAATTACATTTGTTCTTCATGATCTGATTCACAAAGCCCCACCTTGATGTCTTTTTCTAGATTATGTCTTCCTTCTGCCTAAAAACTATCTACCCAACCTAAGCTGTTGATCCTTTCTTCCCATTTTATACTCCCTCAAGAACGATCTCCTCCTCTTATCCCAGATCTTTCCATTTTCTGGGTCTAAACCTATCATCTGAATTAAGAGCTGCAGTTTCCAAGGCACAAAGATGAGACCTTGTACCTTTTTACCTTTGTGAACAGCTCTGCTTCTCGAGGATGTTGGTTTTTTTTGGATCACAAAGAACCCTATAAGATAGTGTGTCATTTCACACACATCAGACAGAAGAAAGCAATAAAAAGTCAAAGAAAACACTGTTTATGAATGCCATGTTATGTTTTTCCTGGCATCTGAATGTGTCCAGAGCAATTCTATGCTGTTTTTTAGTAAATTGGGCATTACTTCATTTTCCTCCTCGCTCCAAGCTTTGCAGTACATTGCACTGAGCAGAGTCTATAACTGCAGCAAAATCCTCCATATCAGCAGGATGTAATTCTATTATCAGCCTATCAGCTTTCTAATCTTAGCTCCATTTACCTCCCTCTGGAGACCTCTCCCTTGCTAACCTCCTCCCTCTGGTTCTATCAGGTAGCAAAATAGAGATGGGAAAATATGAGATGTAAGCTGCAATTCTGATTAGTTTTAGCTACAGAATTCCTTCACTCCACAAGCTATGGTCTTTTCTTCCTTTAACACCTCTTGTTGTCACAGAGTTTTATGTGATCACATAATACCTTGTATAGCTGCACCAGATCTGTCCCTACTCACATTCCCAAAGGTCTCTCAACTCGTCAAGATCTATTTCTTGTCACATTCAGCACTCACAACTCCTAATTCATCCTCATCACTCACAAACTGAATCAGGATATACATCTCTTCCAACTGTCTACTCCATTTTTTATTTATTAATTGGTCTCAGTTTCAGAAGAGAGAACTGGAAAAACAGTATATAGACTGAGTTACTGTCTTCTTTTCCTTATGATGTCTACCCAGATACCAGCTGTATTATTTTGCATTAAATCCTCATCTCACCTGCTGCTCCCAGTGCCAGTGGCTTTGAGAGCAGATGGCTTGCGGATCATTTTATCTAGGGCACTGACTATTTGCTCAAATTTTGGTCTCTGGACTCGTTCCTTCTGCCAGCAGTCAAGCATCAGCAGATGCAAAACAGTTGGGCAGTCTGGGGGTGGTGGTAGGCGATAGTCCTGGTCAATGGCATTAATTACCTGCCAAAAAAAGTAGAATAAAGTGTTATCACAGCTAGGAAAGTAAAAGGCAAGCTTCAGTCATTTGGCAGTGTATGACTTTCTTCTGCTTGAAGACGCAGAGCAGAAAGGCAGATGTACATTCCCACCACTTCCCCAACTTACATCCTGGTTGGACATGTCCCAGTAAGGTCTCTCACCATAGGACATCACCTCCCACATGACAATGCCATAGCTCCAGACATCACTGGAGGAAGTGAACTTGCGATACTGGACAGCTTCAGGGGCAGTCCATCGGATGGGGATTTTGCAACCCTAGAAAGTATCAGAGAGTAATCAGAATGTTAGTGAGATAAGGACTACTTGGAAAATGACAACACTGACCAGGTCAGATGCCAGCAGAATGACACTGCTCTGAAATAATGTGCCAGTTCAGTTAATGCTGTCTTGTACACATTGGTGGTTTAAATTCAAAGTATGTTAAAAGTTTCCACCTCGTTCTACTGAAACATACAAGTTAAACAAAACAAAAAAACAAACAACATAGACTCATGTTCCCTTGCTGCTGCAAATCCTTAACATAATGGAATTTAAGTTTTATAGCTCTTCTGTGCAGCATTTAAGAGGTAGCAGACAGTCAAATCCTCCTAAAAGTCTCAACAATTTCGAAATTGAAAGCCATGCAGAATAGAATAGAATAGTTGAACAGAATAGTTCAGCTGGAAGGGATTTACAATGATTGCGTCCAACTACATTATCCAAATGCCTCTTAAAAAGAGAGACTCACAAGATATCAATCACTGTTCCAGTGACTAACTGGAAATTTCTCCTATGGTCTAGTCTGAACCTTCACACACAGCTCTGAGCTATTGCCACGTGTCCTGTTAAAAGAAATGGGATAAAAGATGAGCAACTCTCTACTAATTGTACTCAGGAAATTGTAAAGAGCAACAAAACCCCTTTAAGCCTTCTTTTCTCCAAACTAGACAAATCAAGTGCTCTCACCGACTCCTCAGAGGACATGCTTCCCAAAGTTTTAACCAGCTTTCTTGCAATCCTCTGGATGCATTCAAGTATCTTAACATCCTTTTTAAACTGTGTAACTCGGAACTGCATGGAGTATTCCAAGAGAATTTGGACCAATGCTGTATGTAATAGGATAATTATCTCTTTTGACTGGCCAGCTATGCTGTGTTTAAAGCATCCCAGAACACGTTTTGTCTTCTTAGCTGCCAGGGTACATTGCTGGCTCATACTGAACATACCAGCCAGCTTCCCCACATCCCTTCTTGCAGCACTGCTCTCCAGCCAATCTTCCTGTATGGCCTGACCTTCCCTAGAGAGATCATGCTGCTTCCTTTTTCTACTTGAATTCCAAGAAGAGTTCCTTATTCAGCCAAGCTGGTCTTCTGCCCTGCTTACTTGATTTATGACACAGTGGATTTGCCTGCTTCTGTGCTTTTAAAAGGGGTTCTTTAAAAAGTAATCAGTTCTTGTAGACCCCCAGGCCCTTAGAGGAAGATTCACAGGGAATTCTGCTAACTCCCTGAGTATTTAAGTTTGTTCTTCTAAAATCAAGAATGACAACTTTGCTGACCATTTTTCTTATTTCATTAAAAATGTTAAATTAAAACATTTCATGACCACTTTGGCTAAGACAGCAACAGTCTCATCTTCCATGATGCCCTCTGTACTCATGAACAAGTATAGGAACATACCTTTCCTGGTAAGTAAACTAAGTATCTGTGACAAGAAGTTATCTTTGACATACTTCAGTAATTTCCCAGACTTACTTGCCACTACAGTATGATGTTCCCTGTTAATATCAGAGAAGTTAGAATCTCCCAAAAGTACAGGGACTACCAATTCAGAGATTTCCCTTAATTGTCTATTAAATAACTAATCAGCCATTCTGGCTGCGTGAACTATGATAGAAATCTATGACAGCGTCTGCTTTGTTGCACATACCCCTAATCCTTTTACCCAGAGGCACTCAAGCAGGTTATTCCTAACTGAAAGGACTGTACAACTAAATACCTCCCTTTTGTATACTGCAGCTCGTCCACCATGTCTGCCCTGCCCATCTCTCCTAGACAGACTATAGTCCTCTATCCCAGCACTCCAGCTGGGGCACCAAGTCCCATTATTAACAACACTGTCACAGATCTGAGAACAGACATAAGTTTTGGGTTCCTCCTGTTTGCTTCTCATAATACATGCATTGATGTACAGGCATTTTAGATAGACTCCCAAGCCCTCAGCGCTCCCTGGACCAAGGTAAACACTCCCATTAACTGTGTCATTCCTTGCCTTATCCACAGCATTCCTAGTGGTTACAAAAAAGATTTCTGGCAAAGAAATCGTTGCCAGAAGTGTTGGAGCTAGACGTTGTCCTGTACTTGTCTGTTTCTTTCAATATCCTTCTATGTCAACAGGAGGATAGAAGAAAACACTACCTAAGCACCTGAATTCTCTAGTAATCATCCATTTTGATTACCTGAAACTTCCTAAGGCAACATCATTGGTTCCTACATGAAAGAGACGAGTTGGTAATAGTTGTAATAAACTTTTCATTACTCTAGTGACATCCCTCATCTGAGTCCTGGGGAGGCAACAAACTTGAAACAGGGTCCGATCTGCAGATGGTCACCTCAATACCACTTAAGAGAGGATCCTGTATGACCATAACTCACAACATGAACTATCTCAACCTGCAACTCCAATGATGGATACACTAAGTGACTATCATTAAATCTCTCTTCTTTCCATCTTAACCTCTCTGGCACGCAGCTACAACCTGGCAGACGAAATACGATTCAGGTGTGTTGGTTCTTCAGAATACCTGTATCTAAAACTTATCTCCCCTTTCAGTGACAGAATTCTTTATTCCTTGCATGTTAAATGGTAGTTTCAATACATCTCTTAAAATCACACCACTTTTGTGGAAGGTATAAAAGGCATCAGAACATTATAGGCAATAAGTTCATTTGATGATTGGTAGTAAGTCCAAATTTAGGCTGATTATCTTTTCTACAGGAAAAAAATTATTCTTTCCTCAAATGTAGTAGTACAGTCTTCAATCTTACCTTCAGTTCTTTTAATTTCCTATAAGAAGCCCATGTAAAAGAAAAGATAGCATTTATGCTAATTTATGAAGCCTGTCTTCTTTTTGTCCTATTCCCCATCATCCCACAAAGAACTTCACTTAGACTCAATTTCACATGGCAGAGGGAATCAGATACTCAAGTTATCATTCTTTCTTTGTTTGAAATAGACAGCTTGCAAGGTAGAAGCTTTACCCTCACCCGACTGGTCACACAGGTTTCAAGATGGGCTAAAAAGGGTGCACAGAGAACAAATTTATAGTGGATAGCACTGCAGTAAATCACTCCACAGTGGTAACTCACCAGAGCTCCAGTGTAAGTGGGATTTGAAGCATCATCTTCAAGAAAGCGGGACAAACCAAAGTCTGAGACCTTGCATACAAGGTTACTATTGACTAAGATGTTACGTGCTGCGAGATCACGATGCACATAGTTCATGTCTGAAAGGTAGCGCATGCCTGCTGCAATCCCTCGTAGCATTCCCACCAGCTGTAACACACTGAACTGTCCCTCCTTCTGCTGCAAGTGAAGAGGCAAACACAGGCTTTTATAACCACAGGAAATTAAGCCTATAGGGAAGACTATCAAAGAGAAAGTTAATAAGGTAGATTTATGAAGTTAGAAAACGTCTTAATTTCAGCTGAACTCTAAGGCGTCATGAACAGCAAATAAGAAAGGAAACTGGGCCTAAAAGGCTGAATCTCAAATGAAGACAGACTTTGATGATGTACTTCTGAAGATAAATCTCATATTGTGGTTGTATCCTCCTTTAGCATCCTATGTCTACTCTCCCATTAACTACTAAGATGTCTAAGTGAAGGGAAACATAAAATCCACTCTTAATGTTCTGAGATTTTTACAATGAGTTCTATTCAATTCTATACAATGTTTTCCCGTGCTTTTCAAAATGCACCTGCTGAAGTGGCTGGGTTGAATTATAATCTGCATCAATGAAGAAAGAAGTAAAGCACTGTAGTACAGAAATATCTGTATTTTTATTTAATTACTGGAAAAAAACACTGGAGATTCTTGAGTCCAAAAATAGTAACAAATTTAATTATTGGAAGTTACTTGAAAACATTCAGTGGAATTAACTCTGAACAGCATTATTTAAAAGGCAAATTTAGAATACGTCCCTAGTAAGTGAAAGGCCAGGTGAATAATTTCATATTGTTGAGTTTGAGAGGTCTAAAACAATGCAGAGATGATAGGTAAACTTTTGTAATATGGGCTTCAAAAACTATTAGCCTGATTTGATGTTATTCCTATTGCACATACAGAGGGCTATCGAGGACTTGTGGAGACAAGGGGAAGAGGAAGGATAGGCAATCATCAGGTCTGAGAATGGCATGTAGAAGACTAAGAGGTAACAGTTGTGGGAGATTCCAGTTATGGTACCCTGAGGAAGGAATCCAGCGATCCATTCTCCATGAACTCTGTGACAATCATGACTGGTCGGCTTTTGGTGACCACACCCTCCAGGTGGATGACATTGGGATGCTCAAATTGCCCCATGATGCTGGCCTCACTCAGGAACTCTCGACGCTGTTCATCAGTATAACCTGACTTCAGGGTTTTAATAGCTACTGTGTATTCACGTTTCCCTGGGTGTTTTAGGCGCCCAAAGCACACCTCTCCAAATTCTCCTGTTAGGAAGGGATGAAACACACTTCAAGTAAGGAAACACAGAAAAGTGTTTAGTCAGGTGCATTCAAACATTCCTATATGGAAGATCTCTGAAACTGCTTGGAAACAACGTTACTTAAGACCATTTAGGTCAAGGTAAAGTTCTTGATGAAGGCTCTGAATTCAGTCAGGCTAGGGACTACTTGTTCAGAGTCATATGAGGAAGTCAAATGAATCTTCAAAGGGTGCTTTAAACTTGGTTTGGAGAGAGAGAGACTTGATGTGTCAGTATTTGGTCCACTTCAGGCCACTAGTGTGCTAAGTTATGACAAGAAAGTTCAAATTCCAAAGCTTCTCATACTACCTGATCCAATGACTTCCTCAATTTTGATGAAGGACACATCAATCTCCTTGGCAAACTCCCGAATAGCTTCGTTGGGATCTTCATACGTGGAAGGATCAATGTAATACTTCACTCCAAGTCCTGCAGTGGAGGAGACAGTCCAAAACATCACCAGAATCCGCCCCTGAGGAAAATGGGTTCTACTGAGTCCTGAAGAGATACGTCTTTGTCATTTGCTGCTTAAGAACACTTACCTCGTGTACTGATATACTGCTGCAGGCGGTCTGTGTATGGTGTCTCTTGTCTCTTACTGCAGGACATAAAGGAAAGGAAAGTCAAAACATGCAGAAATCTGCCCCATATATTGCGGTAGGCTTCTCAGTGAAAGACTTGAGTCCTTGAATTTAGGTATATATGATACTGTTAAGATCCTGCAGATCTCTTGGTAACCTAGCTTGTTCTCTACTTTGTAGCTTTTACACTATTGTGTGCAACCCCACTTTAGACATGAGAAATGAGATGGAATCCAGCAGTCTACTGAAAAAGAAAATTGCATTTTAACTTTACTGTCTTGGAAGTTTTCTTTATATTCTTGTTAATTTACATTTTAATTTTATTCAATTACAACAAATTATTATTTTCAATAGCAATCTAGTCCATCTCCTGTGAAAAAAACATTCAAAGACATTCTAAGAGCAATCTACTCAAATTACAAATGATTGATGTATATAAATTCCATTGTTTGTTTCTCATACTTCTCCTTTAACAGCACTTACTTTGACTGCTCTTTCAGTAAGGTACCGAAAAACAATCACAAAGAAAAAGATGGATGGGCATCTGTTCCATTATGTGCTCTCCATATGTGCAGCTTAAAACAGTCTTTTACTGTAATACTTATCGCAAATAAGAATCCAAATTCCAGTATGCATAGGTTATTCTCAGCATAGGTGCTTCTCAGATTTCAATATCATTTCAAATGTGTTTTATTCAAGCCATTTTTATCACATAATCTAGCTGTTTTTCAAGTATTACCCAGTTATTGGTTTGATCTTAATATTTTCCATTTTTTCCAGTAACCTTCTTTGCATCCCAGCAATGGTTATAGTTTTATTTCCCCCTGAAGATGTACATAGTAGTTTACTACCTTTTCTAAATCATATTAATTATACTAGATTGTAAATCAAACCTGTGTTTCCTATAGAATCACTGTTATATACAAGAAGCCTTATCAACTCATCGACTTTGTTGTTTTAACACAAGACCTATCTGATTCAATAACATCTGAAGTCAGAGCTTTGTGAAACATAATATTACTTTCCTTTACTATTGTTCTATCATTCTAACAGGAAATGTGGATTATTCATACTTATGAAGCTTATTTCTTAAAATTCTGCTAAGATTCCAAAACCACAGATATTTCCTTCTTCAAAGTCTGTTCTTTCTGTTGGGGGAAAAAATGGCTTAACTGGGGACTCATACCTACAAATTCTAACTCTGTTATTGGATGTGAAAGTCAGGTCAGCATTCAGATTTTTTATAGGTCATTTGACATATTAATATTTTGTGTACTGTGTATTAGCAGGACGAGATGTGTCAAAATTTGCAAAACTAACTTAAAATTACTGTATTTGTCTCCATGTATATTTGGCCTTTTAAAGATTTTCATGTGGGTTTCCTATATCATCAAATTCATTTTCCTTATCAAGGACAAATTAAAAATAGCCATACTATTTCTTCACTTTCTCTGAGCCACTACTACATGATTCTTCATGTATAAATGTATCTATTTTCATGACATTTCTTTTTACATGTTTACATTTACAAAAAAAAAATAAAATCTTTCCCCTACTCAGATTTGGTAATATTAATTTACTCTGGGTTTGGATTTTTTTTTTTTTTAAATATACCCTTTATTGACTTGCACACATAATGTCAGATTTCCATCTGTAATAAGAAATTGTATTTTAAGAGTTCAAATCTACAAAAGGAGACAACATTGTAAATATAACAATATTTCATTCTTTTCTTCCCAGAAATAAAAATATTAAAAGTGAATACACATTAATGAAGAAAACAAATTAAATAAATAAAAAAAAAAGAGAACAACAACAACAAAAAAGAGCTAAAACTAGGTGTCACTTCCTAAAAATAGATTTATATAGTTCTGTAATTCAACAAAGAAAGTTAAAAAGTTCATTTTGTTCAGTGGCAGAGTGGAGAAAAGATCCATGAACTCATTACTGACAGTCTAGGGAAGTTCAAACCCTTACATTGAAGGAGAAGGTGATGACTGTTTTTTTCTTTAGCCCTCCTTCACTGTTTACTTTTATACCTCTACAGAGCTCTTCCAGCGACCCTCACTTTTCTTCCTTTCTAAGATTCCTGCCCCGCTCTTTTACCATATCAGACTATCTCTACATTGAGTTAACATTTTTTCTTTTCCAAAATTGAAAGTGATACTTGCTTTTTTACCCTATGTTTTATGAATCTGTGTTCCGTGGAATGATCTGGGATGTATAGCTTTTATCCTTCAGCAAACTGGCTACAGCTAACTGTAGATCAGGCAGCTGCTGTGGGGATTGTGTTATGTAGCAGGGGTAAGAAAGTTTCACTGTCCAGGGTGCAGGCACTGGGACATAAGCAAGTCAAAGAATTCACCTCTTGAAGATGATGGCAAGAATGGCAATGGCAGCAATTACCAAGAAAGCTAGACCACCAAGTGCTGAGCCCACAATAAGTGGCAGTCGGTCCTGTGCCATCTCCGAGTGCTCTCCTAGAAAAGAATACACACACATGCAAATGTACAGAACAAGTACAATCAGAGTTTCCCATCTGTTCATCTAGATTTCAGCCATAATTCTATTCCTATCAGCCTTCTGCCTCCCAGGCTAAACCTGATCATTTAGCAAATGCTTGCCTCAGTTATCCTTTTACCCCTTCAGCCTTGCTGCTCCAGTGCTTTCCTTCCTATTTTTGAAAGCCAGTACTCCCTCCCAGTTCATTCTTCCTTTTCCTAGTTCACCAACATCTGACTAGCCATTTAAGCATTGGCTGCCTCTAAACCTGGGCTTTGATCCCATTTCATACTATTATTTTAGCTTGTAGACACATGTACCTTTGATCAAGAGTAAAGGGCATCACAACGCAGTACATTACTCTCTGCACGAGTGGATGGTAATACTGCTAGAAGGTAAGGTTCTGTGTATATGTCCTTTGTCCCACTTGTCTTAAGACTTTCACAGAGCATTCAGAAATAAGATGCCCTGTCACAAGTGAAGACCAAACAACTGCATATTGTGCTATGCTCCTAAGGAGAGTTCTATTGACACACACTGCTCCTGCTGAAAAGTATATGAAATCAAGGAGTAGAAACGGATAATAGGAAGGTAGTCAAAGCTAAGGGAGTGTAAACAACATGCTCTGACAACATGAATTTTCTCAGAGTGAAAACAATCTGCATATGCAAATTGCAATATACAAGTTGAGCAGCAGTGTCTTACAGCATTCTCCAGAGGATAAGCTAATTAAAAGAGTGACACACAAATAAAAGATGGGCATGTGCAGATGTGAATACTAAATGGTAGCACTTACCTCCCGTTAAAGTCTGGAAATACATCTTTCCACTGTATGGGCCATAACCTACTGCTGTTCTAGCTCGTACTTGGAAGACATAGATCTTGCCTGGACTCAGATTTAATATAGTGGCCATGTTAGTTTCACTAGTCAAAGTAAATGAATTATCCTCATCTTCTGCCTGTGAATGTCAGTGACCAAAAAAAAAAAAAAAAAAGAAAAAAAGAAAAAAAAAAGTGAGACTTCTGTCAATATGGCTGGCTCTTCATATCAAGGAATGATAGTTTCCATGTGGGTGTACTGTTTTTTGAATTTGCTACAGAGCCCCCCAACATCAATGTCACTTCTCATGGCTACTTTTCATTCCCTTATGCCTGGGTTCCCCACAAAGCTCTCAGTGACCCTTGTGAATCTTTTCCAACTCAGGATATTCTATTAGACTCATGTGATTCTCATTGGAGAATTCTGAGTGAGAATATATCCAAGAAGCTAACAGGCAGGTTGTTACAAACAGCAGGCCCCTTTGCTGCTAGAAGAAACAGTAGCCCTCCAGATTCTGCACATATTTAAGTAAGAGATCAAATATAGAGAATGGCAACTTTTCTGAACAGCCCTATGGACCTCTTCCCCTCAAGATTAGGAGTTGTGAAAGAAGTGAATGGAGAATGACTTTGTATGTGTCACCTTGTCATTTCAGCACATAAACATGTAACTGGGATCTGCCAGCTAGTAAATGAAAGAAAGCATTCTTTTTGCCAGAATTTCTTAGAAGCGTCCATTGAGGCATAAATGGAGACACAGGACAGTTGCAGTGAGTCCATTTCCAATATAGACACTTGGAAACTTGAGCTTCTTCCACTGTTTCCTTTATCAGATGTTGCTAAATTTATTCAGTTATTTCACTCACAGTTTTTTACCTTAGCTACAAGCGTCTTTTCCCTTTTTAACATCATTTCTAGATGGTTTCAAGCTGGGAAATGCAGATGGACATATGTTAGATGAAGCGTAACTCTGATGCTTACTACAGTTTGATCTTCCTTCATAACTGGATCATTTTTCTCAGCCTCATCCAACCTGATCCAAGGGTGAATCTTCCAGACAGAAGACTTCCCCATTCTCTTCTGCATAATAGCTATACAGCAATCTGCACTGCATCACTCTCTTCTCACCTTGTCAAAGTACCGTAGCTGGTAATCCAGGATAACCCCATTGGGCTGGTCTGGTTGAGGCCAAGACAGTGTGATGCTACTGGTAGCACGACTCACCTGATGCATCATAGGGATTGAGGAGGGCACTGGAATAAAAGAGAAGAGTGACTGCAAAGTGAAAAGATTAACCAAGTCCTATAGTTGAATATTTGTTATGAAAAATTAAAAGGTTGGGTCACTCCCTTCCTTAATTTCCCTTTTTACTTTGTAAAACAACCAGAAACCACGTACAATTCTACTCTACTGGGAGTAGAGATATAGTCACTGAAAATTGGGACAGACATTTAACTGATCATGCACAGGAGTTCTGAAAATATATATACTGTAGCTAAAATTATTTTGGGCTTCAAACTTTAAATTTTTACACACAAAGTGAAAGTACACTGACAGAGTGTACTTCCTTGCTCTAGGGTCATGCTTGGACATACAATATGATAAGAGCAAAAGGAGAGCACACTATTCTCTAAAGCTTCTCCCCTACAGTATAATTCTTTGTCTGGGGAAAACCAAAACAAAACACCAACAATGAGCTCCCAAAATAACAGAGTTCTCTCACTTCCACATCACTGTTGCAAACTAGAAGATTGACACTGGAGGACACAAATGAATTAAGGGACAGACTTTGAAGTATTCCTCCATTCAGTGGTCCCAGATCAGTTGCAGATGATAGAGAATGAAAGCTTCTCATTTTCATAGCCTCATCTGCAGCCTACTGTTCAGAGTAGCTCCTAAATCTCAGACCAGCCCTGCATAAAGCTGTAATCCAGACAGCAAAACAACTGTTGTGTTTAAGACTCCCAGTATCCCTGTGGTCCAGTTGGAATGGACTTCTGACCAGCATTCTGAGTTCAGATTTTTATATTCAAGTTTCTCTCTTATCTAAGGTCAACACATTAAACACAGCCAGAGAGCTTTCCCACATTTCAAGTAACAGTTTTCTGGATTTCTTCTTTGAAACACCTCATATAAATGAAAAGGTGATGTGAAACGTGAATGGATCGGTGTAAAATAAGTTCGTATTTGCTGTCAGAAGCTTACTGACAAAGGTCTTTTCCCAGCGTTAGCAAATTAGGGAATACAAAGTTCAAAGTTTGCTATTGTAAGAAAACACCTATGCTACCTTGCCTCTTGTGCCACCAAAGTGCTAAGAGCATGTTTTCCTTTGTATGCATTCTGATTTTCAACAATTTGTGTAACAGAACATTGGTTTCAAAGCTTCTTTCATGAAGCACTTTGTAGCTCCACTAACTATTCATTGAATGCAAACAGCATATTGTGAGATATGAGGCCTGCATGTTTTAAGGAAGTTTGAAAAGACTGTTTTTTATTAAAATATTTATAAAATACCAAATGTATGGAAAATTCTTGCACAAGTGTCACACGTAACACCTAATGAAAGATGTTAAGTAGTCTAACTGCTAGGTAAATACAGCACTTAGATTTCTTTTTGAAAGAGCAAACATCTTCAAGAAAATTTTTCTTATTTTTTCTGACTGATTCATCCATTTGCTTTTACAAACTCAGATCATACTTGGAATTTAAGCCTTTTCCTCCTTTCCACCTGAAAATCTTTTATCGGATCCTTTGAAATTTCGTGGTATTATCCATAACTATCGTTTTCACCCAACCTCCTACACAAGCCTTCAGCCTCTCCAGCTTTTATTTCTGCATTTCTGTGCTTCTTTGATATTGCCAGGTCCCTCTGGTCTTAACCCAGCTGATGCAGAAGGCTGCTAGATATTTTTCCACAGGTACAAAGCAATCTGGTCACATCACCTCTGTCCTGTGTTAGCTATCCTAATCTCTGGATTCAGCTAAAAATCTCTAGTTGCTTTTAAAACTCTGCAGGGACTTGCTCCAAAATTTGCATCTTTCTCTCTGCTCTCTCTCTTTCTCTACTGACTAGGAATGCAACAAGTTTCAGAATGAGTAAGTTCTGAATAATACAACTCAATAATACAACTCAGTATTATTTCATGCCACAGTGGAAACTGTAGGAAAAAGAAGTAATGCATAGGCAGTTTACAGCTGTGCACAGAGAGTTTTTTCAGTGTCCCTAAAATGAAAGCCTGACTTCTGCCCTGAGGCAAAGAAATATTGTTAAAATAATTACTAAAATTTTAATTAGATTATTATTTTTTTTTCCAATAATATGATGATCGGTTTTTAAGTTCTGTGTTCACTCTGTGCCTGGCTCTCTCCTGTCTGAAGAAGAATAATCACGTTAAAATTAAATAGTAGCCTTTCTTCATGCAATTCATGCAATCTGAAATGGCCTCCTAACATCCCCCTACATATCCTGATACTTCTTTAGCTATTCATCCTTATCACTTCAGCAATTCCCTTTTCTCTTGTCTCTCCTCTGGGACAGTTCTTCCTCCTGGTGCCTTGCCTCAGAGTCACATAATGCCTCATTTTATATCACATTATTACTATCCAAAAATAGTACAAATGTTTTTTGCTATAAAAGATTAATTCTTATTAAAAAAGTTAAGTCTAATATTAAAGAAAGTTTCTCTATGCTAGTCCTTCTTATTCTAACTCTAAAAACACAGTCACTGAAGGTTAGGAATATCATAATCATGCTATCATATATAAAATGTGATTGTGTAAATAGAGGATCCTACCATACTTTCAATTAGGTTATCAGACTGTAAGGGATAAGCAAACCCTTAGATGAACAGTGTTCTGGAGACAAAGATGAAGAGCAAATAGATAGCAGGGAAAAAAAAACGAAAAAGAAAAAAAAGCACAACTGTGCCAGGACAGAATACCACCTTATGACAGAGTGTGGGAAGGAGTTTTTTTTTGCATCAGCAAATGAAGGAAGTCAGAAAACTCTAATGCATGAAAAAGCAGAATATTCAGAAGCTATCAGTACTAAAGGGTATTTCTTTTGTCACTTTTAATTCAATGGAAACAAAATTTCTGATATGTCTATTCACTCAGACAGCTCATCTTTTCCCAATTTAGATTTTTCTGCTCTTCATGTCTTCCTGTCCCCTCCTTGTTTCTTTAAGAACAGAACAACCTGAAATATCCACCTTTGCCATGTAATAATAATTGCTAAAATAATAACAATAGTAAGCGAAACTAATGTGAAAAACTGCATTGAAGGGAGGGGGACATGCATAATACAGGCTGTATAATGGAGGAAGCAGGGTTTTGTCACAGCAGAGCTATCACCTTGAATCCAGGATGGCTCATTTCAAGCTCACTCCTAGCAAAGTCTCCGAAGAGCAAGAGAAAAAATGGGAACACAAAATCAACCAGCTCAAAATACACTGTTTCAGGAATCCCACCTTCTCTCATTGAAGACTGCATTACTGCGTGAGAGACCACTTTGGAGAGAGATATCCAAGAAACCCAACAGGCCCAGACATGCTAAGAGACACCAAGGAGAATAGGAGTGGTGAGAAAAGTCAAAAGCAAAAAAGCAGATTCGGTGACTTTAGGCAGAAGGAGAAAGCAGCTGTTCATTTAAATTACATCGAATGAGGAAGGCTGAGGAGCAGCAGGAAGAAAGAGAATTCTTTAGGATATTAATAGAATACCTGCCTATATTCGGTAAAAGTCAAAGGATTTGCCTGAAATTACCAAATGAATTATCCAGCCAGGCCTTTCACTGTAAACAAAAACTGACCACCCACTTGCAGCCAGACTCCTAAGACGACCAGGTATCCCTGCATACAGTCTGCTACTCGATGTCTTTGAGAAAGTAGTTCAAAACCTCTGGCATTTGCTAAAAGTAGGAAGTTGCTTGGGTTGTATATGTGTTCCCTTCCTTTTGAAGGCACAGAAGAAGCAGAAATCAATAGACGTGATTTAACAAACCTCATATCTCACATCACTTTTATCTTTTTGAGCTTTACTGATTTTTTTCCCCCACTGGTTTCTGCAACTACAGTATGAAATCCAACTGTGTGAACATTTACACATCTCTAAATGTTTACAGACATTTTATGTTGCTCAGTTTAAATTGTTCCCCCTAATTCTCCTCCTTACCATATTATTCCTCTCTGTACCTTCTCAACCAAGCTGTGTACAGTTCCTCTCCATACCTGCTTATACATGCTTATAAAGAACAATACACACCCAATCTCTAATTGCTAACATTTAGCAGAACTGTATACATGCTCTCTCCAGCTGCTTCTGTAATTAAATTGTCCTTGTGTAGGATGTTCACAGAAATACAAAATTCACTGTTCTTTCTTCCAGATATACAACTTCTTTATACATCAATTTGACTTCCCCTTCAACACTTTTACCTCTTTTTTTACTTTTTTCTCTGACTGCCCACATAAATCATTTGTATTTTAGTGATTATCATGAAGTATAATTAGTTCCTAGTCATCTCTCTCTTGTTTAGATCCTAGCTATAAGGATCACAACAGCTTTGTGAAAAATGTAAGATATTTTTAAAGTTCTACCATGGTAAAAGGCAAAAAAAATCTGTTCCTTACTGACAAGAGAATAACATTCCAAAATCATTTATCAAAACAAGGATAAAAAGGTAAGAGCAAAGTACCAGTAAAAACAAGATGTGTAAATAATGGAGCGCAACTCAAATAAAATAGCAATGGTGACTTTGCTTCTGGATGTTTTGTCAAAATTCAGTTTAATGCTTCCCCAAGAACAGTAAACACTGTGATTTTCATATTGTTTATATGTAGGTGATTAGTAAATGTAATTGTGTACGTTCTTTCTGTTATGGCCTGTTCTACTGTTATACAGTTCCTATCAGTATTCTTTATCTTTACATAATGTCTTTCTCAATTTTCTACCTTCTTATTTTATTAAGCAACAAGGCAAAAAGCGAACAGATTTGACAAAACACTCAACAATATTTATAAAGTGCATCAAGGTAGGAACTGAAATCAGGGGATTGGAAGTTGATGTACTGGAATAATAGAGGGTGGAAAAACACTAACTTTGAAATTAAAATTGAAGAGGTGAAAAATTCTAGATACATATATGAATGAATGTACATCAATGAAGTATAAGAAGTTAAGGGATCGAACACTTCTCCTAAGAGGACAGGCTGAGAGCTGTGGCTGTACAGCCTGGAGAACAGACGGCTGAGTTGACCTGATATCGGCCTTTCAATATTTAAAGAGAATCTACAGGAAAGAAGGGGACAGGCTCTTTATCAGGGTCTCTGGTGACAGAACAGGGCGAAATGGTCTCAAACTCAAAGAGGATAGAATTAGGTTGGATGAAAGGAAAAAGTCTTTTACAGTGAGTGTGGTGAGGCACTGGAACACGTTGCCTAGAGATGTGGCAGACGCCCCATGCCTGGAGACATTCAATGTGAGGCTGGATCAAGCCCTGGACAACTTGTTTTAGCTGTGCCTGTCCCTGTTCATTGCAGGGGAGTTAAACTAGTTGATGTCTAAACATCCATTCTAACACTAATGATTCTATGACAAAATGGAATTTTATTTTAGAATGGATTCTAAGATAAAAATAGGAAATCACAGAATCACAGAATCACCCGGGTTGGAAGGGACCTCAAGGATCATGTAGTTCCAACCCCCCTGCCTAGCAGGGCCACCAAACACACACATTCAGATCAGGTTGCCCAGGACCCCGTCCAACCTGGCCTTAAACACATCCAAGGACGGGGCATCCACAACCTCCCTGGGCAGCCCGTTCCAGGGCCTAACCACTCTCCTTGTAAAGAAACCACTCTCCTTGTAAAGAAATAGACAAAGTGAACAAAAAAAAAAAAAAAAAAAGAAATGCATTCTGAGAGCTGCTGTGGGAAGCTGATGCTGACAAAATTCTTATCAAACCCTAGCAGCAAACAAAGCAAAATGCTTTGTCTGACCCATGGAGCAACATTTCCCATTGCTATATTCTCTAGGGCGTTTGTCCTCAACATCTACTCACCATGTACAAGAACATCAACTGATAAACTAAGTCTTTTTTGTTTGTTCGTTTGTTGTTGTTTTTTGGGTTTTTTTTTGAAAAGGGGAAGAAAAAAAAGCCATTCAAGAGAAATCAGGAAATAGAAAGACAGAGGAGAAATCAAGCAATTGATAGAGAAAGATAAAAAAGGGCAAAAAAAAATAAAAAAAAGCTTCTAGTCCATTGAAGCAAATCAAATGAGAGACAGACATAGAAATTTTGTGACTCCGATGCAGGAGGCTTCTCACCTGACTGGCTGGTGCTAACGTTGATGGTAGCATACTGGGGTGCTTCTGAACTCAACTCAGTCACCAAATTGACAGCCTGGATCTCAAAAGTGTACTGCACACGGGCCAGTAGGTTGGAGACTTGAACACGACTTTCTGTCAGGCCCACTTGGCGTGGCTCAAATTGTACATTGTCCCCACAGCGCACACACGTCCCTGCTGACCTTGTTGGGCATTCTTTGCAGATGACATTGAAGAAAACATCCTTGCGGCCACCCAAGTCCTTGGGGAGGCGCCAGGTCAGGAGCACGCTGGATCCAACAATTTCATAGCTGAGGTCACGGGGAGCAGAGGGGATGCCTAGAAGACAGTATGAAAGACAAAAATCTTACAAAAGAATGGAAAAGAGGTAGAGGAGCGAATAAGACAGTGAAGTAGGGAAAAAAATGGAAGACTAAAAATTAAGATGCTTTTTCTTCTCATTCTTACTCTTTTCTAGATGTTTCTCTGGATAACATTGAAAAAATGTGCTCTTTTCTATATCAGACATACATTTATATACAAAGGGAGTAACTACACAATCATATTTTAGGGATACAAAATTGACTAAAAAGGTCTTTGTATCAAGGGCGTGACTTATATTTTTCCCCAAAAGAACATCCAGTGTTTAGAAAACTTTCAAACCTTTGAAATACTAAATTTTACACAAGCTTAGTGAAGACTTGTCTCCACTGAGGCCTCTAGATCTCTCCTTTGGCACCTAACACCTCTGAATTCTCTCAGATTTTAGTTTGCCTTCTCCATATATTGCAACAGCTGAACAGCACTTGCCCTACAATTATTCCTGCTACGGGAGGATTCTCGAATAGCATTCTGACAGCATTAAAAACAGCCCATTCTGTGCCTCCACCACGTCTCAGTTTCATCTGGGACAGAATTGGTTTTTTTTTAATGCCTGGTATGATGCCATGCTTTGGCTCTAGGAGAAAAAAAAAAAAAGTTGAAAATATACCAATATTTATAGTTGCCTACTAAGCAATGTTGTACCAAGCCAAGACCATTCACAGCAAAGGGCCAAAGGAGCTGGAAGGGAACAGAATTAGGACAGCTCCTGAACACCTGCAATACATTGACAACACTGGGACATACAAACACAGGGACACACCTGGTTAATCAACATTCAGAGATCTGCCAATTGAGCTAGTTCTGCCCAGGACTGCTTTTGTTCAAGGACCTGGATGCACATTGTGGGTAATGCAGAAGGATGGGGATGTCCATTATATACCTTAAAGTGATTTGATGCTGGGTGAGAACAGCCAATAATTTAAATTGTATGATGTTTAATTACTACATAATTCTGCATGCCATTTTATTATGGTTATTGTAAGAATTGTTAACAGTAGTACAATAAGAATTTCCCAGGTTAAAAAACAAAAAAACTTCAGTGCAACCAGAATTAGTTTCTGGATGCAGGAATCCAACACTGTGAATCATCCTTCCTGCACTGGAGGACTGTTACAGCACATGAAGCCCAAAGTTATGAACTAAAATGAATACCATGGACAATCTACATTAAAGGCCCATAGACTATAGGATTTGTTAGGATGTGTAGAAGCTGTGACACTTGAGCATGATGTAAATGCTATGGGATAAAGGGTCGATATTATCTTAGTTTCATCTGGGATGAAACTGTTTTCTTCAGTGTCTGGTATGCTATGTTTTGTTTCTAGGAGAAAAACAATGTAGATTAACATGCTGAAGTTTATAGCTGTGTGCTAAAAACCATTGTACAGAGCCAGGGCCATTCTCAGTGAAGGGCCCAATGAACTGGGAGGGAACAGAATTAAGACTGCTGACTTAAATTGCCCAGAGGTATATTCTATACCATTTGACATCAAGCTGAATGAGTTTTGAAGAGGGTGGGAGTTCATCTAGCTTTCTTCCCCTGTTTGAGGCTAGCTGGGCACTGAATGTGGGATGCTGAGCAATTGCTCGTGCATTACACCTTACATACATACAGACATATTACATATTTTTATATATTTTTTTTTATATATGTCATAATTATTTTTCTTTTCCTTTTCTCTGTCTTAGAAAATAGTTTTATCTCAACCCACAAGTTCTACTTTGCTTTTCTTAATTCTCTTTTCTATCCCACTGGGAAGTAAGGGGAGTGAGTGAAAGACTGTGTAGTACTCAGCCACCTGCTGGGTTCAAGTACAGCACACCACTTGCCCTATCAGAGACAGTAAACTGAAGGTATAAAATGCAGAGGATGAGAAGACAGCTTGGGGATACGAATGGGACAAGACACTGAAGGCTAGACAAAGCTGTAAGAAAAGTAAAGATAAGAAGCAGAGTTGCACTTCTAAATCTGGACGTGGAGACAGGAAAGGCAGGGACAGAGTGGCTGAGCTCAATAACAGGGAGGGGTAAGGGAAAAAAGAATTACAGAACACATCCTTCCATAAGGCTTGAACAAGAACCAAGAATTCTCATTCTCACTATTCTTCTATTATCTACCTATAGGTTTCATAGATGCTTGCTGATAGTCTTTTGTACATTTGCTCTTGATTAATGTAAAGGATTGTATTATTTATTATAACAGCTGGATGAGGCTTTTATGGGGAATCTCTTGATCTACAGTCTCGTTCAGTGCTGGAGCATTTGAACATATCCTGTAGATAGATACATGTACCTAGGGGATTCCAGAGTTATGAACAAAACAAAAATGCCAGAAAATTGCATGCAGAAGACTGGTTAAAATATATTGGAGGTAAGATGAAGGATTAGAATGTCAAGAAATATCAGAACTAAATTTGATTTTGTTAACTTTGCCACTTTGTATCTGTAATGTATTTGTATTGTACTTGTATTGTGATATAGTACTTAATAGTATAATCACATACTAGCTTTCCCTGAGGATTACTATTGCAGCCAATACAAAGGATAGACAATTGCTCAGGAAATAAATCCCTGTGAAGTAAAAATTGCTTGATGTTGTTGCAGATAGAGTCCGTGCAGTATATATAGCAAGAGAATACAGAAGAAAAAAAAACAAAACAAAACACATTTCCTAATATCTGAGTGTTTAACTTCATAGCCATAGAGAAATTGTAAGTTGCTTTGGGACATGAATTACTTCCATCACTGCCATAAAATTCATGAGTGATTCTTGACGTGTTATTTAAACTAGACT
Organism: Centrocercus urophasianus; assembly: GCF_019232065.1. Taxonomy (NCBI): domain Eukaryota; kingdom Metazoa; phylum Chordata; class Aves; order Galliformes; family Phasianidae; genus Centrocercus; species Centrocercus urophasianus. Next base: position 2,535,688 of record NW_024884364.1, read on the forward strand.
GTTGAGAGCTCATCACCAACTCAAATTCCTTTCCTGGGGTTAATTACTTTCTCGATCTATTAACGTTCATAATTATCGAATTAAAGAATGTCTTAGGGTGAAGCTTAGCAATCATCAAGCTCCAACCCCTCTGCCATGGGGAAGGTTGCCAGACGCTAGATTGGTCTGCCCAGGGCCCCATCCAGTCTGGCCTTGAATGCCTCCAGAGATAAAAACATCCACAACTTTTCTGGGCAACCTGTCCCAGTGGTTCATCATCTCTGAGTAAAGAACTTTTTCCTAACATCTAACATAAATTTCCTCTTTTTTAGTTTAAAGCCATTCCCCTGTGTCTTATCACTATTAGACCATATACAAAATCGCTTCCCTGCTTGCTCATAAGCTCTCTTCAGGTACTGGAAGGCTGCAATGAGGTCTCCCTGGAGCCTTCTCTTCTCCAAACTAAACAAGTCCAACTCCCTTACCTTTCTTCATAGCAGAGGTTCTCCAGCCCTCTGATCATCCTCATGGACCTTTTACAGACCCTTTCCAATGGTTCAAGATCGTTCTTATGCTGAGAGCCCCAGACCTGGATGCAGTACTCCAGAGGGGCCTTACAAAGGCAGAGTGGAGGGATACAATCTCTCTCTGTTGGCCACATCTCTTCTGATGCAGCCCAGAATACTGTTGGTCTTCTGGGCTGCAAGTGCACAGTGCTTGCTCATGTCCAGCTTTTTGTCCACCAGAACCATCAAGTCTTTGTCTGTGGGGCTGCTCTCAAGGAGTTCCCCCAGTCTGTAAATACATCTGGGATTGCCCTGAACTCAAGAGTAAGGAGTTACTGAACTTCATTAGGTTCTCATGGATCTACTTTTCAAGCCTGTCCAGATTGTTTTGGATAACATGCCTTCCTTCTGTGGTGTCAACTACAGTTAGCTTAGTGTCACCTGAAACTTGCTCAGGGTGCACTCAATTCCATCATCTATGTCACTGATAAAGATGTTAAAGAGTACCAATCCCATGACAGACCCCTGGGGGACACCACTCATCACCAGCCTCCACCTGGATAACAACTCTCTGGCTATGACCATCTGACTTATTTTTAATCCAATGAATAGTCCAGCTTTCAAATCTATATCTTTTAACTCAGAAATAAGGATGTGATCTGGGATTATTATTATTATTTAACGTTGCACGAGTCATTTAAAATCTGGCATATCTTCATTCTAAGTATCTCATATTGCAGCATCCCAATATTCTAAATACACAGTTCCTCTGGTGTACCAACTTTGTAAATAGCACGTAGGAACACTTCTACCTTCTTATCTACAGTCATCAAGAGAAGGAAGCCCAGGGTCATTTTGGACTGTTTCAGCTGATTATGAGAAGAGATGAGTTGGAACTTCCATGAATCATTCAGACAAGTTGTCTCTCATTAACTGCCCTTCTTCCTACTTTCAAATACTCCTTTGAAATACTTACCAGTGCATGGAGCATCAGAATTGTCAGAAGTAGATCGGTAGTAGTGATTTTGACACACACATTCAATGGAACCTGGCAGTGGAGCGTGGCTGTGGGCAGGGCAGAGAAGGCAAGGACCATCTCCCACAGATGCTTTAAAGGAACCAATGGGACAGGCTAAGGAGAGGAAAATAAGACAGAAAAGAACAGGAAACTCATTAATTCAGATACCAGAAACAATGCAACCTTATTTATATTTAACTCGTGCTGCTGGTGTTGGGAAAACTTGTTACTAGCTACGGCAGGTTATTATTTTATGGCAGTACAGAAAATATCAGCTCTGAACTTGAGCATTGTTTAAGGTGCAATTTTGCACATCTACTTTCTCTCAGCTGGCATAGCAGAAAAAATTGCTTTTTTAAAAGCTGTTTTAGACAGTTTTATTGCATAAAGTAATATAAGCTACCATAGCTGATTTTGCATCAAATTGAAGCCAGAACTCATAAAGGCAATCCTAACTGTTTTTCTGTAGTTCCGGAAACTTCCCAGGCACGGCTACAAGCCTCTTAAGTTGGTCAAGTTCAATCTGAAAATTTACAGGAATACGCCTATGGAAAAAGCTGAAACAAGGATGAAAATCCTTCGCACAAGAAAGAAAGTGAAAAATATAATAAATTATTATGAATATGGGAGTAAACACATTCTAGGATCAGCAAAAATGCTGTACTGAATTACCTAGCAGAAAGTACTTGGATCTTTGCCGAAATATTAGGACATAGCTTTCATAATTTTAATGCAAGTTTTATGTATGCTTTTAAAGCTGCTTTTCTATATAAATAGACACAGAATTTTTAGATGTTACCAACTAATTATCTGTGGTGAAAGTTCATTCATGGACTGACATTCGTTTAGTTAGTTTCACAATAAAGAACATTTCTAGGGAAGAAGCTTTCATGTAGACCCTAAATGTGTTTTTGATTTCAGAAGACCGATGGGAATGCTGCTTTCTACATTCAAGAGGAAAACTCTCCAAGTGATTACCATAAGCAGAAGAATCCAAAAAGACTGAGAATAGAAAAATGTTATATATCAAAGAGAACTGTGTAAGAGAAGAACACTGTATGCAACTGTTAATATGAAGTCAGGACATCTAATGAGTGTTCTGAAATGGAACACCACACCAGACACTGAAGAATTAACTCACCTGGTAATTACTTACTACGCTAAAGGAAAGCGGGCTTCCACCTCCAATAACAATAACAAAGGAACAATAACAAACTTTAGAAATTATTTCTAACTCACTTAGGTTCTAAGTGACCATTTATGCATTTTTCTTAACAAGTAACTTCAGAAAAATAAGAGTATCTCACTTACTGATCCTCCTTTTCATATGCATTCAATTCCTATTGCTTTGAGTTTTCTAACTACACTGGGGATTTCTGATGTATACTTTCGGGCCTGTATACAGCCACATTCCAGACACAGCAGTCAATAATATCCATGAAGTCCTATGAGCTTTAGGTCTTTAGTATCACCTTCTCTGTTGGCAGTCTTCTGGCTACAGCATAACCTCCACACGTGTTGTGCTAGAGTGGTAAGTCCTGGAAGAGTCAGACTGTAATAGGGACTTCAATAACGGTGAATGATAGTAATTAGATGCTTGTATTTCCAGAAGAAATGGCAGATACAGAGCAAGGATCACACTTCCAAATTCTCATTTCTGTCACCCCTAGTTATTTCTACTTCCTATGCCAAGGAAGTAGGAAAAAAATAACCAGCAAACTGAAATCACATAGCATATTAGAAGCTAAGCTGATTTGTAGAGATTAAATAAGATTCACATCTCCCTCACCTTCCTAATGAAAACTTTGGGGGAAAAAAATAGAAAACAGACTGTGACCTAAAATTCTAATTAACTGCATTTTTCATTTGCAGTTTTGTCCAATATATGTGGACTGACTATAGTAGAGACTAATTGACCTTCATGTAGCTGAAGACCATCCTGCATGGTCAAGGACCACAGCTGTCACACACCCTCTACTTCCATGCGAATTCAGCTTCTGTATTCAGTCAGACAGCTGAACACATTTGTGAGCATCTTTATCCCTTTCCAAAAGTTGCCTAAAATATGATAGCTTACTACTTACAGAGGGCACCAATAATCATTCCCATGACATGAGGCTCTTCCTAACAGTGCCTCAGTCCAGTCACTCTATAAATAAGGTATCAAAGATTAACTCAGAAGGAAAGAGAAAAACTTCCCTGGCAACCTAAATATGCTAAAGCTACCTCCTTTTAGTCCAGCAGTTGTAGTGAGCCTAGGACCATCTTTCCATAGTGTCTAGCTCTCACTCATTTCTGCAGGATTCCCTTCTTTACACTGTCAGTTTTTGTGTGCCTTACATTCCCTTCTTAATGCAGATCATGGCATTATGTTCACTTTCTGTGATCTTACAGTCTCTGCAGATGTCTACTGTGTTCACTGGAAACAGTCAATAACGAATACCCAAGCTGAAAGGAGCTCACCATCACTAGGACTAACACGTATTGCCTCAGTGAAAATCACCATCTTAGGACCATACTGGAGAAAGCCTGAACAAGGACAGCTTCTCCTGAACACTTCCACCATTTGCCTATAGAATAACCTCACAAAAAAAACCCCAAAAACCATCAGTAGAAATTAAGCCACAGGCCTTGTCACTAGATCATCCCCCAGGACCAGTACTTACCAATAAAACACAGAGTTAGGCCTCATCAATTGAGGAAATCTAATGCAAGGACAGAAGCTAGCAGAGCTAGCACCTCAAGGGATGCAGTAAGCTGCCATTTCCCATTAATCAAGGCTATGATAGCAGAAGGCTGACTCTGGCATGCGCAGGTGCTTTTTCTCCCAGCATATCTCAGTCATTTTTGCATCTTGGCCCAGTTCCAGAATGCCACAACAGTTTAGTGGGGCACAGCTCATCTCAGAGACACTGACCCAATTTTCCTTAGCTCCTCCCTAGAATACTCCCTGCCGTGTTGTCTGCATTTATCTGAATGCTCTGAGGAAAAGTTCCTCAGAGAGGCTAGAGAAGCATTTTCTGATAGAGGACTAGCATATCATAAACAGCAGAGAAGAGTCTTAGGATCATGAGTAGAAGAGGACAGAACTAAAGAAAGCAAGAGAGAAGAAGAGGCATAATGAAAAGCCCACTTCAGCAATAAGCACAGAAAGGAAAGCTTCTGAGAGCAAACAAAATAGAGTAAGGAGAAGGATCAAGAAAAATAGACAGAAATATCAATAGACATACATGTATCTGCAGTGCCATTTTTAGGGCACACAGTTACATGTTTTGACTATTTGTACCCAGTCATGCTTTGGATCTGAGCTAGGACTTAGGAAGACACTTAGAAGAGCAAAACATCATTCTCCTTTTGACTGAGACAGTGATAAGAGCTCTGGGGAAAATTCCTTTTCTGCAATTGCTTAGGAAAAATTCATGTTTCCATTTTAAAATATGGCAATTGTGTGACTGATCAGTTCTGAAACAAGACACGTCTGGGATATATTTGCTCTGACTGCAAGTGTAGGAAGAGAAATAGTACAGGTACTAGATTAACAAAACTGTTTGATTCATGAAGAGAAGATCAATATAAAAAAATAGATAACAACAATAAAGGGTGGTATATGTCGGGAGCTGCTGCTAGTCCAGGAAAAACTGACCAATTCTTATACATACATACATATGTAGTTTATACAGACACATTCTCATGCTCAAATCTCATGAGCAACAGAGTAATGGAAAGTTAAAGAAACATTATTGGATGGGATTTGATCAGAACATCCTCTCCAAGTCACCAGACTGTTTCTGGCTGCTGTCCTACAATGAAGGAGAGAGCACAGCAATACTAGAAGGCAATTGCTTGGGGAGGTCAGATGGAAAGAACTCTAGAAGAGGGCAGAAGAGATCCACTGGCTTTGATATTGGCTACTGATAAATTTAGTGATCCGAAAATATTTCTTATTTAAATTGCATTCGTAGGATTGAATGAAAGAAGCCCCATGCCCCTACAGTTATCTAGCAGAGATGCAAAGGTTTTAGGAGTGCATTGATATTACTATATCCAGTTTTGGATCCCTCAGAGCTATTGAAAAACTGAAGCAAGTTCAGCAGATGGCCACTTATATATTTATACAACTGGGGCAACTGCTCTATGAAGAAAGGCTGAGTAAACTTCATTTTATTAACCTCAAGAAGAAAGGCCATGGGGAATCTAGAGGCAGTCTTCCAATGTCTTCAAAGATTTTTCTGGGAAGACAGACTTAGGTTCTTTGCAGTTGTGCACAGTAGAAAGATGAGAGGTAACAGGCATAAACTGAAAAACACAAGATTCTGACAAAGTACAACGAAATTCTTTCCATCATCATGGAAAATTTCCGCAGAGAGGTTATACGGCTTCCATTCCTGAGGACATTTAAGACCATATTAAAATAAAGCCCTGAGAAACCTCTCTGATCTTTTTCTGAGGCTGTTTTGAGCACGATGTTAGACAGGAAATATACATCAGTCACTGCCCAGATATCACTCTTTTCTAATCACACAATATATATGCAAACCTTTTACCAGTGCCCTGTTACATCAGTTCAAGACAGTGTTAGGGAGCCTTAAGACATGGTTTGCATCACTGCATGATCTGATAATGACTTATTCTTGAAAAATCAGACACCCATCCCTTTACTTGCAATGGACCTAGTGGCTGGTTTTAAAGTGACTCCATTCACCTATTTAATCTGTTGGTAAAGTAGTCCAACAAATAAACAGAGTGGGACAATAATGAATATTAGAGTATACGAGTATATGAATATGAGAGTATCAAAAATGAACAGAGTGTCAGAGCTGATATTAGAGTAAAACTGGGAGGAATATAGGAGTACTTGAGATCATAGCCAGGGAAAACTGGCTGTGCAAAGGGCCTCACATGAGAATGACTAGGCAAAATATTATCAGTGTGGAGTTTAAAAAAGGATAACTTGGTATGGGTCATGCTGCTTGCTCTCCTGAAATAGTGGAGGACAGTGCAAGACAAAGACGTGAAATGGATCAGCTGTAAAGAGGAATGGAGTTTTGTAGTTACAAAGGTGGTTCAGCTCTGGTCAGTAGTGTGTTCTTGTTGACACCAAATGGGACAGTCCCCTTCCAACATGAGGTAGCTCCTCATCTCTACACAAAGAAATCAACCCTGCAGTCCCCCCATTGCCAAGATCTTGTGAATCCAATATATTAGTAAAAACATTTTTCCCCTAGCTCTCCTCCTTCTTCATGGAGGGGTTTAATGGAGAAGGTTTAGTAACTGATACTAGCCCTCAAGTAATATGGTTGTGATTCATTCTACAACGAATACAATACAATAACAATTTTATTTTCTCCAGCTCACTTCTTAATACACTGGCAAACAGCCAGATGCCCACCCAGCCACTCCCCACCTTCAGCGTGACATGGGGAGAAAATAGCATAAGAATGTGGATTGAGATAAAGACAGGGAGATTGCTTACCCGTTAGTATCACAGGCAAGACAGATTTGTCTCCGGGAAACTTAATTTATTGCTCTTTAAAATAAATTTGGGTAGATGAGAAACAAAAAACAAATGTTAAAACAACACTTTTCCTCCCCTCTCTGTAACTCCTTCCCACCAAAATCTTCTCCCTCACTCAAGAAGCACAGGGGGGAAGATGGGATGTGCATGGTCAGTGAATAGCAACTCCTCTCTCATGCTTTTGCCTTTCCCTGGCATAAATTCTCCACAGGCTGCAGTTCCATCAGGAAGTATTCACCATTAGAGCATTGGGTCTATCACAGGCTGCAGAGAATATCTACTCTGGTGGCTGGAATACTTCCTTCTTCTGCTCTATCATTCTCTCTGCTGTTTCTCAGTCTTTTTATTCTCTCTTCCTCTCTCTGTCTTGCATTTTTTCCTTTAAACATGCTTGCCTAGAAATGCCATATGTCTGATCAGTTCAGCTGTGTCCTGTCCTTGGGCTGTTGCAGAATTATCTGGAAACAGTTGTGTCTGGCACAGGAAAGCCCCTAACCTCTTCTAACAGAGGCTGCCCCTTCATTCTCCACCATTACTAAATCCTTATCACAGAAATTGCATATGTTGTGATACCCAACAAGAGAGCAAAGCAGTCTAACTCTAACCAGGAGACTTCAGTAAGCGTATCTATACCTCATGATCTCACGATCTAAGTAGTTCCCACCACTCCCCATCCCTTTCAAAGTATGGTTCGATTTGTGTTCTTTCCAACACTTCTATGATCTTTTCTCCCTCAGAGATCGAAGTGGATAAAAGAAGAAAAGCTGATTCTCTGAGATACATAAGCAGCAGGGTAGCTGGTGGGCAATTGCCGATGTAGAAAAACACAGATGCAGTAATGGCACATTTTCAATGATATGGGGCAAACACTGTATTGGATACTAGTATGAGACAGAAGAAAAACAGATATAAAGCTTGAGTGACAGGACTGCTCTGGAGTTAGTTTGTATTCTGAACTTCAGAGGGAAAAAGAGAAACATCATTAAATTAATAGCCTTATTTTAATGACTTTTCAAGTTCAAAGATCACCTTACTCCTTCATAAGAAAGTGTCAGCTTAGCACTTAATCAAATAGTCATTTCTTCTCTTTCCCCCCAACATTCTCATTATTGAAATTTTCTAAATGATGTTTTAGTCATTAATTCTAAGTACTATTTGCAAAAGCATCTGATAACCCATGGGACTTTCAGCTAAGAGTCCATGATAAACAGTGGGCAGTGAATGCCAAAAAACATCACACTGTAAACTGATTTGTGGGAATGAAATCCAGGAGCAACTGCTTCCATAAATGAATCTATCAATTTGAGATTTATCAATGAGTAATATGGGAGCCAATAATCTAAGATGACCTAATCACTCAGAAATTTCTATTCCAGACCCTCTGTGAGGAAAAACCCTTAGAGATGCAGAAAACCCCACAAGACAAGAATCTCAGAATCAAAGAATTACAGATTGTCAGGTATTGAAAGGGGTCTCGAAATATCATCAAGTCCTATACCCCTGCTGGAGCAGGAACATCTAGATTAGGTCACCCAGGAATGTGTCCAGGTGGGTTTTGAATATCTCCAAAGGAGATCCCACAAACTCTCTGGGCAGCCTGTTCCAATGTTCTATCACCCTCACTGTAAGGAAGTTTTTTTCTCCTACTTTTGTGGAACTTCCTATGTTACAGCTTGCACCCAATGCCCCTTGTCCTATCATTGGATGTCACTGAGAAGAGCCTGGCTCCATCTTCCTGACACTCACCCTTTACATATTTATAAGCATTAATTATGTCACCCCTCAGTCTCCTCCAAGCTAGACACCTAGAGACCCAGCTCCCTCAGCCTTTCCTCATAAGGGAGACGCTCCACTCCCTTACTCATCTTTGTAGCTCTGTGCTGGACTCTCTCAAGCAGTTCCCTGTCATTCTTGAACTGAGGGACCCAGAACTGGACACAATATTCCAGATGCAGCCTCACCAGGGCAGAGTAGAGGGGGAGGAGAACCTCTCTCGACCTACTAACCACGCCCCTTGTAATACACCGGAGAATGCCAATGGCATTCTTGGCCACAAGAGTGCAGTGCTGGCTCATAGTCATTCTGCAGTCCACCACGGCCCCCAGGTTCCATCTCCTTACACTGCCCTCCAATAGGTCAGTCCCCCACCTATACTGGTACAAGTATACAAAATGCAAGACTCTACGCTTGCCCTTGTTATAATTCATTGTCTCCCCATCCAACTCAACACCCTGCCCAGGTCTCGCTGGATGGCAGCACAGACTTCTGGTGTGTCAGCCACTCCTCCCAGTTTTGTGTCACCAGCAAGCTTGCTGACAGTGCACTCTATTTCCTCATCCAAGTCATTGATAAATATATTGAAGAGTACTGATCCCAGTACCAACTCTTGAAGGGTTCTCCAGGAAGAAAATAAAACAAGATTCCAACTTTCCCTTCTCTTCTGTATCCTGCCATTCTCCTCTCTGATTGTTTTGCAAAAGAAGAAATTCTACTTGGATGAAGTGAAAAGTGAAGCTGGCCCACACCATATCAGCTTGAGGGCTGACTTAGATGTCTTTTCACCATTCTGTTTAGCTGGAGAAATTTGCCATATAGTAAGAATCATCAGGCACTCTTAAGAAACTAATGAAAGAAAGAATATCTTAACTGATGGTAGGAAGCAGAGAAGTAGAAGGGCTTTCTATCTACTTTGAATGCTTCTTGCCAGATTCTTAGTACTAAATAAACAGGAAACAGTTGTTCCAGGAAGGACTCCATGGACATCCATATGGGGAGGAAGAAGGCAGTGCCCACACTCTTCTACTAAAGAAGAGACTTTATTATGGAATTTGCTTCTCCTTCCTATCCCTAGTTCACTCCTTGGTCCTGATAAAAAGAGCTCTATGCAGGACATTCAGTAGAGGTCTGCTCTTAGACTACTGCTTTTGCTCTGTTATTTCACACAGAACACTATATAATCACATATCTAATCCTTTAGTTCTTAGGAAGAAGTGAGAATATACAAAGAGGAAAAGTACTGGGAAAGACACTTTATAAACAAGAGGACAAATTGAACCAGCTGAATGTTTTTTTCTTTCTGACAGGACAGCAACATATTTTTAGCATAAGACTTCAGGTCTTCAAGAGTTTACAAAAAATGTGAGGAGAAAAATCATCTTCTAACATTAAGGATTACTAGTTGGTTGTTTTTTGTTCACTTATTCTATGCTCAGGAAGCAATTAGTAGGAGTAATGTTCTGAGTCTGAAAAACTGTAATACTTAAAATATTTGACTATTCTCTATGCCCAGCTCCTGCAGTAGTGGGACTGCAGGGGAGTGTCTGTGTTTTGAAGCGTACAAAAGCCAGAATGTTTGAAAATCTTTAAGATTTTTTTTAAAACCCTCATTTTTCCTTGCCTATTCTAATTTCCATAGTGTTTGAGTGCTTACAACTACTACTTGATACTAAATTTTTGACTGGTTTACCTGGATTTTGGATTAGTCGCAGTACTGATAAAGACAACAATGCTAGTGCTATTTAGAACCACTATATGACTGATTGAGTTTTCTCTTTTAAGAGCAGTACTGTACGAATGTAGCTTTCAGGAGCAAGATAAAAAGAGACACACATTTTAATTGTTCTCAAAGAATAAACAAATAAGCAGTACTAACTTTAATTCCTTTCATAAATCTTCACCACAATGAACTGTGTTTTAATAATGTTATTTTGCATAACCCCAACACTGCAAAAAAACAGAAAGTGAATAATATATTGACAACCATTAACAATCTACTGGATTTGAACTTTGTGTTAACCAGAATACTTGTACTCTCAATGTCCCAGTCAAACTCTTATTTGAACAAATTACAGTCCAACTTAAAAATTGTGTCTGTGGCTGAAAACAAGCTCCACATTACATTTAATGTTTTAGAGTACTAACTGTGGTGTAGCAACATTATATATTGCTGAGATGCTGAGTAGATACATATCAAAACCAAGGAAGGATGAAAATGACATTATACATAATATATAAGCAAGATAAGCCACAGTTTGGTCTAATGGATTGACTTGAGATTGAAATGGGAAGACAGTCAACATATTAGACTGGGTAGTCAGGTTTTGGCCAAATACCATTACTTAGAGATAGCCAATTTATTCTACTTACTCTTAGAAACATTTCACACAATGTACCATCAGCCTCAGGGCAGAGTACATTAGAGATCTAATAAAAAAACAGTTATCACTGTTCCTTACCAAGTCAGGCTCACAGATCTCTGATCCATTGTTGCATGATCAGGATGCTGCCATTTCCCCTTTCTTTTTTTAACCACTGGTTTCAACAGCACCAACAAAAGGGCCCAAGATAGTTAGGATGGTAGGTTATGTTAGATTTGACCTCAGCTCTGCTCCATGTGACACCTCTACTGTAATATTGTTGCATATTCATAAAGAAGTGTAACCACATTAGAACCGTCTAGTTACAAGTTCTCATTCTGGAAATATAGCCCAACAAACTCTCTCTGGTTTCAGTTTAAACTTGGCCTGAATGGAGTTTCCAACTGTGTTCCTGGTTCCAGGACATGGTCCCTGATACTGTAGTCTGAGGAACTGGAATCACAAGGAGAAGAAGCTGCTAGTAATCATTCATTCTCTGTGAGACATGATTGTGAACTTCTGACAAATGTTATCACAGGAAAAGAATAAAAAAGTGCCTACATAAGGGGGGGGAAATGGCATCTCACCTTGACAAGCTTGTTCACTGTCAACAGATTGGTAACCAGCCTTGCAAGAACATCGTCCAGTGGCCACCATCCACTCGCCTTCTCCATTGCAGTGCAACCGAACACCTGAAGACCCAGTTGTGCTTGCCTCTTCAGCATTTGCTACACACGTCCCTGGTGACTCCACCAGTGAGGTCTTTTCTCCTCCAGCAAAAGTTTCAGGGAAGGAGGCAAATCCTTTCACCACAGCTGGACACTTGTAGAAAAAGACCTGGACTGCCACCAAGGACATACAGGCTCCTGAGTCCTGGAAGGCCAGGTAGAAGCCATGCTTTGTGAGTGGCCCAAAGCTACGTACTTTAACGTTCATCCTTACCACCTTCCCAGTTCTGTCCACCTGGGAAAAGCTTTCATCAGCTGCAATAGTATCCACTTTGGTCCAGGGGCCTTCGTGCCACTCTGGCAGTTCCTGAGAGGCTATGTCGACATTTGACTGGTGGTAGTAGAGTGTGAAAGTCTCTTTGCAAGTAGAGGCCACAGTACGCATGCTGGCACAGTCTCTCACTGAGAAATGTAGGCGGACATGGACTCGGTGGGCTCCACGTCGCTCTATGAAGTGCGTTCGCAACCAGTTATTTTGACCTGGTTCATCCATGTTACAAACTTGAAAGGTTCGGATCTGGCGCTCCTTATCATCCCGGACACTTACTTCTTCCCACTATAAAGAGAAAAAGAAGAAATGATATACAAAATTTAAAAAGGATTTCAGCGTTCAACTATGTCAGAAATACAGGACAGGCCTTCTCCCCTTTCTTTCTTCTTGCTGTGTTTATGGTAAGATTTGAACCTGCTGCTGTCATATGCAAAACAACACACTACGCAGGACTGAGTATGACCTCGTAAAGAAGAACTGTTAAAGCATTTAAGAAAAAGTTGTTTTGAAACATAACTCATGAAAAATTGTCATGTGGCGTTGAGAATCTTAAAGTCAGAGAGTCGCATCTTTCACCACTACTTCCCTATCTCTACATGCATAACACAGACAAGACAGAGAAACGAGATCACTATGGAGAAAACATTAATGCATCAGTCTCTCCTACCCAACTCCATTAGTTGCTCTGAGCAGAAGGCTAGAAGAGACCTATTAAGTATTTTAGAAGCAGAGAGAAAGGCAATGGTATCATACCCAGTATCATCTTCTTTTAGTAATGTGGTTTGAACAAAATATGTTAAAGTTCTTCCTAAGTAAACGAAACCATAAAACAAGTCTTGTTTATTCCAGTCTCCCTTTCTTCATCAGCTACATGCACACCTTCCCAGCAGAGATAATGTCATAAAAAGGGCAAAGGAAATGCTTACCCCATCAGGAGGGTGAGAGGTCCAGCCAATCTCTGAGGTTTCTCCAGTTGTATCCAGAAGTATTTCTGTTTATATTAAAAAAGATTAAATAAAAAAGTATGTTGTGCTTTAGTCAGTCTAGCATCTTATCTGTCCCTCACAAATCGCCTTTAACAATTAAAATCAAAGAAGCCATCTCTTGTAGAGAGCTTCTACACACCCAAAATATACATTCATATTTTGAGATTAAATACAATAGCTTACATCTATATTAGGAAATTAAGCATGCCCAACACAGAAGCATGGGGCACGTGATCATGCCTATACCATGGTTACTAGGTTGTTTGGAAATATTCTGGCCACACAAAATCTCTACCAGGCAAAGTGAAGCACAGTCACATTATAGAATAGTTATTGTAATGAGCAGTACAGGGGAGAACACTCTCCTTTTCGAAAGGAGAGCAGAAAGGTTAATTACATGAACATATGCCAGGCTTTCCATAGGACCATGGTTGTGCATACATAAATATGGACACTAAGCCAAAACATGTTTGTTTCCAGCTCTGGAATAAAATTTCTGTGGTGGGAGTTTAGGATGATAACTGAATCTGTAATGTATTCACTTTGTTCTGGAATAGGGCATTAGGCCACAAGTCCAGCTTCATCAGAAGCTCAGTATTAAACAGCCTCTTGCATTATTTGCTCAAGAGTAGAGTACATGCAAAATTTCACAGGCCTAACTTATTCCCTGAACTAGTCTGCATTTCCACTGAATATGAATCTACCACTGGAGACAGGTACTAGATTTCACTGTTCTTGGAGATGGTGTTCTCTGTTCAGGAACAAAGCAATACAGAACAGATTGTAACTGTGCAAGCTATATATTCAGTATTCTCCAGCAGTTTATATCAGGTCTGTAAATGCCCTGGAAAATACTGTTAGGCAAGCATGTGTAATTTTCTGTGTATACTTACAGTGAGACATGGAAGAAAAAAAAATCAGTCAAATAGACATTGACATGTGTTGATATACACTGTACAAGTCAACTTTTTTTTTTCCCCTAAGTTCTGGAAAGTCACTCCTTTTCCTTCACTTACTTAAATTTCAAATTTTCTGTCTTTCTATTTTGTGTAAAAGAAAAAACCCAGAAAATACTGGAAATGAGAAACAACTGCAACATCCCGTTTATTTACATATGGTATTTATTAATTATCTCATAAGTGTTTTTTAAGGACATGACTACCTCATCTTTTATTCAGACTTCTATTTTCAGATTATGGATTGCAAGTTTCACTATCTGTGATCCTTGGGATCTGATCCACATTAGCTACAGAATGGTTGGGGTTGGAAGAGACATAAAAGTTCACAACAACTTCTCACGGCAACCTGTTTCAGAGCCTCACAAACCTCATAGTGAATAATTCCATCCTAATATCTAATCTAAATCTACCCTCCTTTAGTTTAAAGCTATTACTCTTCAATTTATCACTACGTTCCAGAATAATGTGTTTTTCCCTGCCTTTCTTATTGGCCCTCTTTTACTACTGTCAGCTCGTTGGTTGAACTCACCAACCAATATCCCAAGTTCTTTTAATCAGAGTTGCCTTCAATCTAGTCTCCATCCATCCTGTATTTGAGCTTGGGATTGCCCCAGCCCAGGTACACCACCTTGCACTCGGCCTTGTTGAACTTAATAAGGTTCACAGCTCAAGACTGACAAGGTTCCTCTGGATGGTATCCCCCTTCCAGCACGGCAACTACAACACACAGCCCGGTGTCATCAGTAAACTTGCTGAGGGTACACTCAATCCCACAGTCTATGTCACCAGCAAAGATGTTAAACAGCACCAATCCCAATATTGACCCCTGAGGAACACCACTAGTCGCAGGTCTGCACTGGAACATCAAGCTGTTGATAGCAACCTTTTCAGTGTGACCATCCAGACAATTCCTAACTCACAAAGTGGTCCATCTGCCAAACTCAATTCAATTTGTAGACAAAGGTACTGTGTAGGAAAATGGCAAGTGCTTTGCACAAGTCAAGGTAGATGGTGTCAGTTGCTTGTCCCTCATCCACTGAGGCATTTCTCAGTTACAACCCCGATACGAGCCTCCAGTAACAAAAACCACTTCTTTAGATAGTGCGTCTAGTTGGTAAATGAGTGCCTCAATATCTCTGAAGAAAGTTGCCTACCACTATCACCTGCTGCCTTTTCTTAGTTGTACTTGTCAACCTAGGAGTGGACTGGACTGTACTAGTCACCTCCAGCATCTCTCCTGATACGAGAGTTGAGAGTCTTTCCTCTTCAGCCTGCAGAGTGGTGAAGCAGATCTGCAATGGCACCTCAAGACTCAGGGGAAGTACCTTCTTCCTGCTAGGCCCTGCTGTCCCAAGCCATCCCTTCTTCCATCCCTCCATGTTATTGCCCCCCCCGTCTGCTGTGTTCCAGTGGGGGAATTTTTGGTTGTTTGGCCATGAAATGTGGATCCATTGCAGAATGCATTTGGCACAGGCTATCTACCTCCTTCTTACATTCCCTAATGTCTTGCAGCCTTCTCACCACCTCCTGGTGCAAGCACTTGTTTGCAGGATATTCTCTACTTCGGCACACCTTTTGCAGGTGTAATCAGCTACCTGGCTCAGGAGAAAGGTCTAGGTACTTTCTGCAATCTGAGGACTGCGTTGCAATGAAGTAAATGGTGCAGATCTCCCACCCAGAGCTGCATTCTTTGCTCTCAGAAAAGTGCCCACCATTCTGCCTTGAGTGTTAGATTGGATGAGTGCCCTTGAGCAGTGCAGATGCTTATGACAGTCCTAGCTCCTGGGTTATACATACTGTGAGTCTTCCCCCTTGGCTAATGGAATGGTCCTCCTTCAAAAAGGGAGAAATCAGCAGAAAGAATAGAGTAGAGCCATTCTAAGGAAAACATCAACAACTGTCTGTGTTTATCCAGATCTCAGCTTTCAGCAAATCCTAGCACTTATGTTTCATACATGAATTATTTCTTAGGATTTTCCGAGGAGCAACCGCAGTTCTCAGCTTCAAAAGCAGTGTAAAACATCCCAGCTGTCTTGCCAGAAATGGAAAGAGCTATTGCTTATTGCTAAGCCAGACCTCACTACAATTATCTAATAGACTTCATGAAATGCTGTGCACCTTATTACTCAAGCTAAGATAGCACATTTGAGGAGAAAATATCTGAGAAATGCCTATGCCTTCTTGAAGCATAGTCCCTGTCCAGGTTGTCCCAACAGGGGGACTTCACATTCCCCAATGAACACTACTGACTGAACTGCACAGACTGAGGGACTGCATGTCATGTCTTGTCAATCCTTCACCACTGGGTTCCCAGGCATGTCTTTGACATGCTGAAATAACATGAGGTCATTTTTAAGTAAAGAATGATTTTTTTTTCTCCTAATCATTTCTGAGTGCATCTGTTTTACCAAAGTGTAATGCAACTATACTGTGGAAAATCTGGGAGAAAACAAAAGCAAAAAATATCAGTACAGGGAAAGATAGATAAAAAGTAAAAAAAGTCAGAAAAAGAGAGAAAACTGAAAATACCTGCTCAGTAGCTTGGGTTCTGCCATGACTAGTGGAAAGCATATTTTCCAGATGGCTTCTCATTAGTAAGCAAGGTATGTTTTATCAAGCACATGAATATTCCACATACAGAGGCTGCCTGAAGCACATAACTGTACATCTCACAGTAAATATTTTGTTAGGAATCATTAAAAAAAAAAAGTGCACAAAAGTCCCTTTGTGTTTCCTCTTCTCCTACTGGTTATATGCCTCAAATCAACTCCCCAGCTCCACTGGCTGTACACACTCATAAATCTAACAAGCTGTTTAATTCTGAGAACAACTGACACAGTACAGGTCATGTTTACATGGCTAAAAACCCTGCACTTACAGAACCATATGATTGTATGCAGTCTGTCTGCTAGGGTTTAGGAGAAGATTAGGTGGCATGGGACAAGGCCATGACAAGGGACTGTTACAGCATTTTAACAGAGTAGATGATTACATGCCGGTGTGCAGGTGTAAGCTTTCACTCTGCCAGTTCATTAGTACTGATGTATTAGTCCATATTCTCAAGGTGCCAAGCCAGATTAGTATTCTGCTGTGCTTCAGCACACTCAGCAATGATCTGTTCAGTTGAATTTATTGGTCTGGAAAAAACAACAAAGAAACAAACAAAAATATGCAAGCAAACAAACAAACAAGAATTGGCTTGCACCATTTCTATCTCATTCAAAACCAAGGGTCTTGTAATCAGCAAATCACTCCCAGGACCAGGACAGTCCATGATACTAAGGACATTTAATTAGGTAACCTCAGAGCACCAAAGTAATGATATTCCACACTGGATTAAAATTGAGGAATAATCAGGATATCTGAGTAATCTGGAGTTTTTCACAAGATTTCACAAGAGGTGATGAAAATTCTCCCTTGACTCCTGCTTTAATCTTACTATTTTTAGCAAGTATGAGATTCCAGTTTCTTATGGAGACTGTTATTTTAGTTTAAAGAAAATAAAAACAGCTGAGGAGAGATTCTCCTACATTTCTGTTCCCTAAATTAAGAAAAAATATGATCTTTAATACAACAATCAAACAGTACTCTTCCTAAGGCAAGTTCAGAATTAACTATATATGCATTTCAGTGTTTTCTGCTCTTACAGGCTAGAAAGGGTAAAAAATCCCGAAGATTAGTACTGGCAGCAGCCTATTCTTAAAACACAAACCAATCTCCTTATTTGCATTGTATAATGATGTCAATATCAAGCTCAACTTGGCAGAGACTGGAAGCCACTACTACTGCTGACAATAGGCATATTAATAATCTTCTTCAGTGTTCAGGTTATTCAGTGCTTTCAGCAAGACCCTGAAATATACTGCCTGAGTTACAGGCAAAATATTGCCCTGTGGCAAAAAGATGACAGTTCACCCAAGGATGACTGACTCTGGGACAACATCCTCGAAGGCAGAGGTGGCCTAATAGCTTTCTGGACTGAAACACATTTGTCCTCAGCATTTGAACAGTAGAGTGGTGCAAGGGGGAGTTATACAACCCAAGTTTAGGCCAATCCATAGCCAGAGATTAAATCTGATCTTAAGAAGACAAAGAAACAGTTCCTTTACCTGTGGTTTTAGAAGGTGGTGCTAAGAATGATCAAACCATAGAATCACAGAATGAAACAACATGGAACAGAGGTGTACAAGTCATATTGTCCAGTATCCCTCTCAAGACCAGGCTAGATTACAGTAGATTGCTCTAGGTCTCATCCAGTTGAATTCTGAGTATTTCCAAGTTTACATTGGTAAATAAGGCAAAGGGTACTAACACAAAATATAGCCTTCAGGAAATTTGCTTTGCTGTGCCACTGAATGCCTAAGCAGCACAGCCCTCTGGATTCACATACTTCTTGAAAATAACTGAAATATTACTGGGCGTTTTCTTCCTTTCATGACCATGTCTAAACATGAAAAAGGGGAGAGACTGTGAATATTCTGAGAGTTCTGGAAAGGGAAACCATTTTCTGGTCTTGTCTAAAAACATGTTGTTAGGTTCTGCTTAATCCAGTCATCTGTCAGAAGCAAGTCTGATCCAGCTCAGTGTGCCCAAGTTTAACCCAGTGGTTGAACGTTCCCCGGCTCCAACCAGTAGCAAGGCTGAGTGTGAATTCTCAATAGGCACATACACACAAACATGTAGGCATTACACATAGATATATATGTCTAGCCAAGAAGATCAGCACAGACAGAAACACTCACCAGTCATGACAGCACCACCAATGGCCTCATCCTGCTCACCTTTCTGGTTGGTCAGGATGCAGGTCTGTTAGTGGGAAATATATATATGTATTTATATACTGTACAGATCCCTGAAATAACTGTCCTCAAACATCGACCGCTCAGTAACTGACCTCTAGGTATATGTTTTGTCCATTTGCTGGCACCTGAATGTATGAGCACCTAAATCTTGCATTCCCCACTCCAGCTGCTTCTATTCAGACACTCTTGCTCACTGATAAGCATACATACACATACAAAATAAATGCACAGGCACACCCTCTGTGGATTCTTCCAATTGTTTGGCTGCAACAAACCCATGCAGTGCTACAGATTTGGGGCAGAGTAGCTGGAAGACTGTGTGGAAGAAGTGGACCTGACTGTGTTGGTTGACACTCAGCTAAACGTGAGCCAGCGGTGTGCCCAGATACCCAAGAAGGCAAATGGCATCCTGGCACGCATCAGAAATAGTGTAGCCAGCAGGAGCAGAGAAGTGATTGTTCCCCTGTACTCAGCTCTGGTGAGGCCGCAACCTCAAGTATTATGTTGAGTTTAGAGCCTCTTACTACAAGAAAGACAGAGACCCTGGAGCATGTCCAGAGAAGGCCAATGAAGCTGGTGAGGAATTTGCAGCATAAATCTTATGAGCAACAACTGAGGGAACTGGAATTGTTTAGTCAGGAGAAGAGAAGGCTTGGGGAGACCTTCAAAGAAGGTTGTGGTGAGGTCGGGGTCAGCCTCTTCTCCTATGTAAGTAGTGATAGGACTAGAGGGAATGGCCTCACGTAGAGGTTGATGTTGGATATTAGAAAAAAATATATTCTCCAAAAGAGCGGTCGGACACTAGAACAGGCTGTACAGGGAGGTGGTTAAATCACCGCCCCTGGAGGTGTTCAAAAAACATTCAGATGTTGTACTAGGGAACATGGTATTCTGGGGAGATATTGGTGGTAGGTGGCCAGTTGAATTGGATCATCTTGGAAGTCTTTTCCAATCTTGGTGATTCTATGACAAAAAGGTAATTTCACTTTTTTTTCCCCTTCAAATAAACTGATATCATTTCAAACTTCCTTTGTACATTACAAAAGTAAATGCTGTTTCATTTCATTTCCCAGATGGAAGGGACATCTGGGAGCCATCTCACCCAACTCTCTCCTCAAACAGGTTGCACAGATCTATGTTAGGACAACCTTTTATATTTCCAGGGAAGGGGACCACACAGCCTCTCTGAGTAACGTATTATTTTGCTCAGTTACTGCTAAACAGATGTTTCCTGATGTTGGGACAGAACCTACCATGTTTCAGTTTGTAACCACTATCTCCAGTCTTGTCACCTAACACAACTGAAAAAAGCCTGTCCTCTTTGCGTCTCAGGTACTTACATACATTCGTAAGATCTCCGTGAGCCTTCTCTAAGCTAAAAACTCCCAACTCTCTCAGCCTTTTCCCATAGGTGTTTCAGTCCCCTTAATCACCTTCATGGTTCTCAATTGGGATGGGAAAGCTTCTCCAGAAGCTTCGTATTGTTCTTTGTGCTGGGAGACCCCAGAACTGAACGTAGTACTCCAGGTGTGGCCTCACCATTGCTGAGAAGGGGGGGATCACTTTCCTCAACCTGCTGACAATACTTTGCCCGATACAGCCCTTTCCTTGCAACAAGGGCTCATTGTTTATACATGTTCAACTTGTTGACCACCAAAAATCCCAAGGTGTTTATAACAAGGCTGTTTTCCAGATAAACGGTCAGCCCTCAGCATGTATACTGGTGCCCAGAGTTGTCCCTCCCCAGATGCAGTACATCACATATTCTGCTAGTATGCTACTAGTTACTGGCCTCTGTCTAGATTTTGTGCCACTGATCACAGCCCTCTGGTCCAGAACATTCAACTAGTTTTCAATCAACCTAACTCATCTGCCCATCCAGTCTATCTATGCAGATCTTTTCTATGAGAATCGTATGGGAGACAGAGTCAAAGAAAGTCCAGGTAGATAATATCCATGACCTTCTCCTCATCTATGAGGTTAGTCATTTAATCACAGTAGCTTATCTTGTTGCTCAAACGTGACTTTCCCTTGATGAAGCCACACTATCTACTTTTGACAATTTTCTTCCCTTTCACATAGCTTGAAATGATTTCCAGGATTAACATCTCCATCATATTCCCAAGTATATGATACAGTTTCTTAGGTCCTTCCTCTTGCCCGTCTCAAAGACATGAGTGACATTTTCTTTCCTCCAGTATTCCAGCATTTCTCTCCATTATCATGATTGATCAAAGATTATCAAGAGTGGCCTCACAACTACATCTGCGAGATCCCTCAGCACTCATGGGTGCATTCCATCATCACTCTTAGACTTTTGAATGTCAACTTTGCCTAAGTATTTCCTAACCTGACTTTCTTCCACTAAGGTTATATCCTTCCTCCAGTCTTTCTCCCTGGTCTCTGGGTCTCATGAAGGCTAATCTTGCTAGCACAGACTGAAGCAAAGAATGAATTAAGTGCCTGAACATTTTCCATGTCTTGTGCTTTCAACTCATTCAGCAAAAAGCCCAGATCTGTGTTAGTCTACATTTAGTCACCAGTGTTCTTACGCAAGCCTTTTTTGTTGTCTGACACCCTTGGCCAGATTCAATTCTGTTAAGTCTTTAGCTTTCCTAGCTTTCTCCTTTGACAGTGTCTCTGTACTCTTGTAGGTTACCCATTCTTCCTTCCACTCTGTAGATTTTCTTCATGTGCTCAAGCTCGGTCAGGAGTTCCTTGTTCATATCCATGCTGGTCTCCTAGTGTTTCTGCCCAATCTCCTATTCATTGAAAGGGACTGCTTTTGAGCTTGGAGGAGGTGATCCCTGAATATTAACCAGCTTTCCTGGGCTCTTCCTCCCTGCAGGTCCCTATTCAACAGGATTCTTCCAAGAAGATCTTTGAAGAGATCAAAGTTTACCGTCCTGAGATCCAGAGTTATGAGCTTGATTTTCACCATTCTGCATGCCCCAGGATACTGAACTCCTCCATCTCATGATAATTGCAGACAAGGCTGTCTTTGACCTTCACACTTCCTTTTTGGCAAATATGAGCCTAACAGCTTTCCTCATTGATTCCTGTCACTTCCAGGAAGAATTTATCATCAATGCATTCCTGCAGCCTCCCAGATTGCTTGTCTTGTTGTGTTGTCCCTCCAACAAATTTTAAAGTTTAAAGTTCCCCATGAGGTTCAGAGCCTCATGAGCCACCTGTCTGTTGAGGGCTTTACTTACTTTTCTTCCTGGTCAGATGGCTAGCAGCAAAAAAACAAAAAAGAAAAACACTACGCTTATCTTCCTTTTAATTCTAACCCTTAACTGGCTCCTCGTCCATCCCCAGGTAGAGTTCTAAGTACTCCAGCTTTTTTCCTCACACGAAAAGCAACAGCCACTACTTGTCTTCCCAACCTATCCTTCCTGGAGAGACTGTATCTCTCCATTGCAATACTTCAGTAACAGGAAACACCTCACCATTTCTTTGTGATTCCAACAAGTTCATAGCCCTGCAACACATATCGAATTCAATCTTGTTAATTCAAGATAATATGTGCATTAGTACACAGGCAATTAACAGGGACACCCCAGTGTGCTGTGTTCCAAGAAAAGGTTGGGGGGGTTTCTCCGTATCAATGCCTTGTAGGAATTTCCTTGCCTACGAGCAAGTGCAGAAGGTGACATTGCTTACACCCTATTTTGTTGATTCTGTGACACCTTCTCAATCACATCACCCTATGCCTTTTATTCTCTGATAATCGCTTCTTCACAAGGCTGCTATTTACTTTCTCTCTCCCCTATATCATTATAAAGCCCCCCCTATGAGGTTAGCCATCCAATTGACAAAAACATCTTTGCCCTGCTTTGTGAGGTGGATTCTATCTCTCTCAAGCATTTTTACTCAGAAGATTAACTTTTGTGTCCATATTTCCCTTTTACTAAGGAGGCACATTAATATAAGAAGTTACCAAAGCAGTATTATCCTCTCTATATCTTAAACTTCCAGAAGACATTTAGAAAGTCTGTCCAATCTTTCAGCAATCTGGATCATTTGTTGTAAAATAAATGCAGTCACATACCGAATACATCACTTCTTTGGTACTGCAAAATGAACTCTGCTTGTGTTTACAGTTGTAAACGTTTATAAATCAAATCAAAACCAATATTTCACAGAAAATTCAATTGTTGGCCTTAATAAGAGCTACTTAATTAATGAGTTATGATTCACTATCCAATATTCTGACTGTAGCTCATCAACCATTTTTAAATTCTGTGTTTCCCTAGCTCTTATGATTAGGAGGGTTAATTTACCAGAAATATTAAATGACAAACTGTAAAGAGAAATACCAAGCATACAGGAGTAGCTACTCACAGAAATAATATTTCTATACATTTTTATTTCATAATTTTTCAAAAACAAGGAAAAACAATGTCTACATTTTTATCACCCAGTATGAAGTTAGAAAAATAACGCTCCCAAAGTTAAAATCTCAGAAACTCTTGAAAAGCCACAGACTCTGTAAAGTGCAATCTTAATGAGAAACACTGAGCAATCTTTTGTCATATAAAGTTAGAATAACAAGTTCACAAATGTCTTTGGTTTCCAAAGCAGTTTTACCTCATACTTGCCATTCAAATTGTTTTTTACTCTACAAATCATGTCTGGAAAATTTTGGATACTTTCCATTCTAGAACTGTATCAAATCAATTCAGCCTAATGACTTCTTTTTAGACATAAAAAATTTATCACTGACAACAGCAAACAATATTTTTAAGAGCACACAAGAACTTCTTTAGTTCTGAGGAGTTTAAAATTCGAATAGGTACCATAAAAGGGTACTGCATTCATTATGTTTGAAAAGCATTCTGCATATATAACTCTTAAGAATGTATAGAAGGCTGGTTTGAATATTTTGTCTATTTTTCTGTTCCATTCTCTAGTTTCTCCTTCTGTTCCTTAACTACCTGTATTAAGTTTTTAGCAATATCGTTTTTCCATTGATAGAAAATTTGAAAGTTTTGTTTGAGAAAAAAATGACTCAGAAAATCTTGGAAAAAATACTGTCTTGACTGATTTTACCCACACAGTCAATTTTCTTCTGCTAGTGTTGAGACGTGTTTCACAATGATAGAAACCTTAGAGTTGGAAGAGATTTTTAAAGGCCACCTAGTCCGAATTCCCCACAACGAATAGGGACACCCACAGCAAGATCAGGTTGCTCAGCACCTGGTCCAGCCTCACCTTTGAAGTCTCCAAAGACAAGCCACCCACAACATCTCTGGGTAACCTGCTCCAATACCTCACCGCTCTTACTGTAAAAGACTTTTATATCTATATGGTAACTGTTGAGTCATGGCTTGAACCACTGATTGAGCACTGGGGAAAGGACCAGGTCAGACCTGGGAGCACAGGTGAATTGCCTTCATCCGTGCAACTGTAAGGGATGGAGCCTGGCTGCACCTTTTAAGGGCTGACTGCCACCAGGAAAGAGTCTCCTTCTGGAGATTCCTCCTGTGAGCCTAGATCTTCAGAGATGGGTGAACAGTCCTTTTTTCCCTCCCTTATAACACCGTTCTATTGTATTAGCCTGTTTGTCATTACACGTCTTGTATCACCTTTCTATCACATTAATCTTTCTGATTGTTACAATATCTAACTTAAAACTACCTTCATTGAGCTTGAAACCATTTCCCCTTGTTCTATCACAACAGACCCTACTAAAGAGTCTGTTTCCTTCTTTTCTGTAGGTTCCCTTTAGATACTGAAAGGCCATTATCAGGTCACCTCAGAGCCTTCTCTTCTTCAGACTGAACAGCCTTAACTCTTTCAGTTTGTCTTTATAAGAGAGGTGTTCCTTGAATCATTTTCTAGACATGCTCTAACAGATCTGTGCCTCCCCTGTATTGTTCAGATGTATCCACATCTGAACACAGTACTCCACGTGAAGTCTCATCAGTGCAGAGCAGAGGGGCAAGATCACCTATCTTAACCTGCTGACCATACTTCTTTTGATGCAGCCCAGGATATAGATGGCTTTCTGAGCTGTCAGGACAAGCTGCCGGCTCATGTCCAGCTTGTCATCCACCAGTACCCCCGGTCTTTTTTGGCGGGGCTGTACTCAGTCATTTTACTCTCTAGCTTGCATTGGTAGTAGATGTTGCCTTAATCCAGGTGCAAAACCTTGCATTGTGAGATTCAGTAAATCCAGAGCTTTACCTGGGTCCACTGCTCAAGCCTGTAAGTTCCTCTGGATGGCAGCCTATCTCTCTACTGTGTTGACTGCACCCTACAGCTTACTGTTATCAGCAGCCTTGCTGAGAGTGCACCCGATCCCACTGTCAGTGTCATTAATGAAGATATTAGAGTATCAGTCTCAGCACTAACCTCTGGGTTAAACTCATCACCCTTATCCATGCAGTTATTGAGCCACTGAACACCACTCTCTGGCTTCAATCCTGCAGCCAGTTCTTTGTCTATTGAACAGTCCACTCGTCAAATCCATATCTTTTCAATTTGGAGAGGAGGATGTCATAAGGTACTGTCAAAGGCCTTACTGACGTCCAGATAGATGACATCAGTGGCTCTTCCCTTGTCCATTGGTGCTGTTACACTATCATAAAAGGCCATTAGGTTGATCAAGGAGGATTTGCCCTTGGTGAAGCCATGCTAGTTCTCTCATATCACTTCACTGTCTTCCACATGCTTTAGCATAACTTCCAGGAGGATCTGCTCCATGATTTCTCCCAATAGATGTGAGACTGACAGGTTGATAGTTCCTGGGAACATCCATTTTTAAGAAGGGTAAAAAGGATGAGATATTGTCTTTTTTTCCAGTCACTAAGAATATTGGTATTTTAGAGTATTTTAGACACTAAAGTATTTTTGTAAGATTTCTTGAAGACCAAAGTGAATATTCTTTATATTTCTCAACTTAAATCTCTAGTCTGAAGTTTCAAGTTTTTACTACATATGATTGCAAGTTAACAGAATGTCTATGACCCTTGTTTCTTTCTTATGGATAACTGCAATAAACCAATCGTATTCTTTTTACATGGTAATCATCGTTTACTTTCCTTCCACTAATGCATAATTGTTATTTGCCTTTTGACAACAACAGAAATACATCTGTGATTCAAATGAGTTTTGGAGTGTGAACCCAGGATGACATAATACTATCACGACGTAAGATTCTGTCTTCCCTGACTGAGTTGAGGATTGTATTTCAGTTTATGGACAGCCACACTTCTTAACTGCCCTATTCTATCATACATGTGATCTGTGAAGTTGCATGGCACAATATTTTCCTAAAGTCTGTCATGACTGAAAGATTACAGGAGAGATTCTAAAAATGTTCTTGCGGGCACCACTGTGTTACTTCATATTTGGACATTTTCCCTGCTTTCTGCATCTCAGTTCCCTCTACTAGTTACACAAGCATATAACACTTACTGTACTTTTTAAAATAATGTAAAAAAAATCAGTAATGAACAGTTTCATGTATTTAAGGATTTGTTATATTGTTATTTCCTCTCTGAACTTCCCCCTAGTTCCCCTCTGCTTCTATTAAGTGAAGAAATAATTTAGCAAGATTTCCTCTTCACTGTAAGAAAAAAACAAAACAAAACAAAACACTTTTTCTATCCATTCTTTACTGGCTGTTTCTTAGATCACCACTGCTCCCCTTTCTGTCCCTCCAGGGCTTTCCTTCCTTGTCCCCCTTTGATTCTTCTCCTTTTTCGGAAGCTTTCATGTGTGCGAGAGATGAGCATTCATCACAGTGCAGTGCAGTTCAGTGAGCACATGCAGCTGCAAGGATACTTCTTCAAACAAATAGGATTTTTTCAAAAATACCTCTGATTTTCTACATCTTACTCCCATAGCTGCCATCTCATATCCTGTGCTCACAATCCTCCCTCCTATCATCTATTCTTTCTTCTCCTCTTTTCTTAGTTTTTTTCCCCCCTTTCCTAAATTTTCTGTCTTCTCATCACTCTTTTTTCCTTTTGTCTCCTTTTCTACTGGCTTAACACAGGCAACCTCCTCTTAACGCAAAGCATTCTCTCCCTGTCTATTTTTTGAGACAAATGATTCAGATGGAGGGGCAAAAATTCCTGATTTCAGCCCTCTGTATGTTGCCCTGTTGTTGTGGCTTTGTGATATTATTATTTTTTTGTTGTCAGTATTTCACATCATAACATCATGCAAAGCACTGGGAGTTAAAGAGTTAATGTTCCAGTTCCATGGACCACTGTTTCTGGGTGCTTGGTTCTCAGAGGGGGAGGGAAGGGGCTGCATTCCCCAGAGGGCTTTGCGCCCAGAGGAAGAGAGGTGGAGCTCCTAGCAGCCCAGGAGCCTCTCTCTTTGTTTGCTGCAGAGAAGTGCGTGCTGCCTTGCTGCTTTTTGCCTGCAGCTTTAGAGTAAGGTCTTCGGTTTGGACACTCTCTCTCATTTTGTTTGATTTGTTGGCTCCAATTCCAATTAAATTGTGTTCTATTGTGTTATTTTGCATTCTGATATCATGTTTAGTAAGTTAACATTCCTCAGATCATTGCCACTGCTGTTTTTAGACCCATTTAATATCTCCCTGCCCTTCCCCCTTTTCCCCTTTCCCGAGTACGGGTTTGTGGGTCCTCTGTCTCATTAGTCACAGGACCAAGCCAGACCAGCCTGTGAACCACTGACACTTTTCTTTTTCTTTTCTAGGCCTCTGGGCCTGCTGTCCCCATCATAGACACAGATAGATCTAGAGACAATTCCGTGACATCTGTAGAACAGTATAAATCTTCAGAGACTACTTCACTAATATGCAGCAAGAACAGGAACACAAGAACCAAATACATGCAAAGCATGAACAATCAGCTTATTCCTGGGGCAAGTAGGTTTATTATTTAAGACCTTCACTTCTGAAGTAGCCAGTAGTCTCACTAATGAATATTTCTAGTTTTTCATATGAGTGTTGTCCTCTCTAGATACAACATTGCCCTTTCCTCTAGAATCAATATGAATACTTTTTTATATCTCAGTAGTTAGTGATCACCATCATAACCAAGAAAGACATTTGTTTAATGATCATCTTTAGTAGAACAAGCATCCTGAAAACACCTTTTTCCTCTAAAGAAAATTATCTTAAGAATTACATGAAATTGATTCTTACCTTCTAGCGAAGTGACTAGATGAAAGAAGCAGACCATCCAGAGCCAATCCATTCCTGACACTCTTCTTGCACTGATGTCAGCATTAGAATCCATGAAGATTCTCTGTAGACTCCAACATATCAAATAAACACACACGACTCGCTTGAATTGTTCAGAGGTTGCTTGGAATGCTTTGGTACCTTTGAGTGTTTTGGAACCAGCCCGTAAACCGTTGACATCAAGTCAAAGCAGAGATCTTCACACTGAAATACTGGTTAAGGAAAGACAGAGATGGAAACAAAAGTCAAGTCACAATAATACAGACCTGACATTTATAGACCTACTGTATAATTCACTACTGAGCTACAGGTAAGAGAGTGGCAAAGACCCAGTACATACTATATTCCCATACCTCCCACCCATCACCCTTCATTCTCAGTTGTTTTGTATGCTGCCAATAAACACAGATTCTGAGACATTCATGGCATCAGCAAGAGTGGATTTCCTAGATGATATACAGTGTATTCTTGAGTCTTAACCATTTATTTGTATCTTCGGCAATGTACTGTAAAAGGTTTCCATTCCAATTCCTCTGCGTTGTTTCTAAATTCCACCTCCTGTAATAACACTTTGGCAGTAACCACGACAGAAAAATTTTCATCGTTTCTGATAATACAAATCTGCATTGTTGACATATTTCATTGTAAAAGTAACTACGTTTCAAAAGCATGAATATGTCCATGTAAACATCTTGCTACACAACAGTACTGAAGATGGACAGCATTTTTTTTCCTATAAGTGTGTCATTAGTCAGGAACCAAGCACAAATGATTTTTAGGTCAAACAGCGAGCCTGCATCACAGCCAAGAAAAGACTACAAATCCAAATTTACTATATTAGTAAAAAACAGGTAAACAAAAAAGCCCATGACAACAATGCTATTAAGTACCTGACATCAAGGCTGCTCTCACAGCGAGGGAAAGCGTGGAGCCTAATCCAAGACTGCATTACATCAACCCAGTACAACAATTTTACTAAGGAAAGTGTTTCTGGCCCTATCTGCCCAATTCGCTGAAAACCGGGAAGCATGGCTGAGATAAAGAGAAAAATATATATATCAAGCAATATAAATAAGAAACGGTCTAGTAGCTCAGCTGAGATAGGGAAGGGAAGAGTTGTAATTGAAAAAGGGTAGGCTCAATGAAATTATCTGAAAACCCTGCAAAGGGGAGACTGAACAATTTTCAAGTGGAAGAGAAGCAGCAGCCTGGAAAGTATGAGATCAGGCAGTGGAGTGGAATTTGATTTGCTTTGTTAAAGATGAACAGAAATTACCATATGAAATGGGATAGTTCTCTCCTGCATTACTCCTACTAAGAATTCAAAATACCAAACCAGAAGCATCCTGAACATCAGAAAAAAAGATGCATGAAACTGAAGGGAAGAGAAAACTTTGATTCGAGGAAGTTATTTACGAAGAAAAGAAAATCAGTTACACATGACTGAGTAAAAGTGAAGATTACACAATGAGATGGAGGTAATGTAGGTGCTATGTATTAGTTTAAGAATCTTGTAAATACCACAGGAGAAAAATATCACAATACAAAACTAAAAAGGAGAAAAATTTCAGGCAGAATGATCAGAAAACCCTCCTGTGTCATCTGAAATCTGGGAAGAAAACTGTAACTCCTATGTGGTGTTAGAAAGCGGCCTTCCTTTATTCCTCAAGATGCACACACACCAGGTGACTTGAGGAGCAAGCGCACCCTCTCCGAGTTCATGTTCTAGGTTTCTACAGTTAAGACATACATATGCAGTACATTGGAGTACATATTCACTTTTCCAAGGTTTCGCAGATATGTGATAATGTCTCTTTGGGCATGCTCAGTTGTACTGAGGGTAGTCGAGTGGCCACCTACTTCCCCTTTTTTCACCATCAGCTTCGTCACTGAAACCTCTCACTTGCTTTCATCCACTTTTCCCCAGTATGGAAAATTTCAGTTGCTTAGTAGGCCATAGTGAGCTAATTTTTGAAAAACAGCGTACGTGGAACCCAAGGAAAATGTCCCTGCACATTTTCAGGTAGAAGATAGAAGTATTCTATTGTGACTCCAATACTTCTTGAGAGACAAAATCATTGAGACAGAAGATAAAAGTATTCTATAATGACCCCAGTGCAAAATTATTGAGGAAAAACAAGGCTGATCACTCACTAAAGCTGAAATGAAATGTTTCATAATATCACTTATGGATTCCTTTCACCAAATGAATATATTGGTTCTTAAACTGATGTACTAATCCCTATTGCTAAACAAACCAACCTGTACTGCTAGCACACAGCAGCGTCTTCCAGAAAAAGGCTTGCAGACTATTCCTTGAGCTACCTGAAACAAGACTGCCTGTCTGACTGCTCTAGGTGCAAATATTAATACTCAGCTTCTGCCTCCCAGCTAATCTCCAATGTTCTAATACCCAAAAGGCCTTTTTCAGGCCAGACAAATTTTACGATATAGGGACTTTTAAACATTCATTTTGAAAACAGATAAATGCAGAAATAAAAATCAAAAATTGAAGAAATATCTTTTCATTTCCATTAGTGGGATGGAAGCAGTCCACTGTTCAGACTATTTCAGTTACACTGCTTCTGAATGACAAAGCAGGAAACAGAACATAAGTTTGCTCTGGCTACAGATATTTCATCCTAGCTGTGAAATTACTGTGCAACATGTAAAGAGCAAATCAGATTGCTACTGCAAAATAACTAAGCAAGTCTTCCACCATGAAGCCATGGAAATAATTCTGTCCCCAAAGAGATCTTTTGTTTCTCCTTTCCTCCCTGCTTGTGTATCTATGCCTCTTTCAACACGTGTCCAATTTACTTTACTAGGTCCTGTGTCCCGTAAATTTTGGGACTCTTTATAATGCACCATATGGCTTCTGTCTGGACTATACTCAAAAGTTATTTTTCCCCCAAATTAATTGTGGCTAAAGCAAAAAGCTAGAGTTAGTTTAGCAGTTAAAAAGGTAAATCTGTCAGATTTTTCGATTCTGCCTCTTCTACAGCCTGATGAAAAAATGGTTTTACCACAATGAAGGGTAAAGGAGAATATCAACGAAGCACATAGAGGAGTTGGAGAAAAGTTCTGGCCTCCCTGAAATAGTGACTGCCAGGCCTGCACACTGCTAACTACTGCTGTGCCTTTCCTGCCAGCACTTGATGCATGCAGAATTTGACTGCGCTCAGACACTCATCTAAAATTCTTCAGTTCCCCTACTATTCCTTCCTTACAACAAACTACTTAAACAGAAACCACAAACCATTTCAACTACTACATTGCCCACTTCTGCTGTGCATGTAAGTCCCTTTCCGTGACCTTCTCAGCTTACTATCTCTTCCAAAACTGCTTTCAGATTACCTGTCCTTGCAATAGAAGCCTCTATCCTTTCCTCCAAATCCAATGTTTGCATACAACTTCCCCACATAGGATACTTAAAAAAACTTTCTCAAATCTAAGAACTTTTCCAGATCATCTTGTTTTGTCCCACTGAAAGAATGCTTCTTTTTCCTTTTTCTTTTTTTTTGTTAATTGGCTCCTCTAGGCCTGTACATGACCTTCCCTATAATACACTTAACAAATGTCCCTCCTATTTATTATACTTCTTCCTCATACAAAGCATCTATATGCAAAATAAATGCACAACATCTGCGCTAGTATAATCTTTCCTCCTTTTTCACATTTTGCACTGTGACTTCTAAATGTGTATTATCCCTCTGTGGAGATAAATGAGCACAACCTACAGGAGAGTGAATAAACTACTTCATCAATTAATTCACAGTTTGCACACTGATTCATCATGTTTAGGAGTTAATACTTCCTTCCCATTCATGTTAAATGGGAAATCATGATGGTGCCATACATCAAATCAGAGGCCTTTTACTCCCCCAGGTTTCTCCTACTTCTTTTACAGTGAGATACCCTTGCAACTATGATCATGCACCTTACTAGGATAAAGCTTATCCACTCAGCTTATAGTGCTGATGCAAAAAGCTGTCACTCAATGTCTGCAGCACTTTGTACATGACATAACATCGCCTGCCTTCTTTTTTAAGCATAGTTACATTAACCATTACTCACCGAAATCTTTCTATACCTCAAACAGGAAGCAAACGAGGGTAGAATAGCACATAACTTACCAATAAGGGTTTTAAAATCACAAAGTTAATGTGATTTTCTACAAAATTAATCACCAGAGAACATACAGCAGCACAGAGAAATGTTTAACTGTGTAAAAAAGAAGAACTATGGACCACTAAACTCCTCCTGGTATGCCATGCAGCCTAAAGATATCAGAAGAATTGTCTGTGCATGCAGTCTTTCAGCCTGTCCCATACTCAGAACTGGCACCTTTTTAGCTAACCACAGTGTTTTCCTTTAAATTTCTCTTCTCATTACCTGGCTATATGTCACAGCTTTACTTGTCACCCCAGTTTACCTTCCTTACCACAAATTGTTTGCCTTTGCCCTGAGTCTCCTTCGACTTTCCATCATATTTCTACTATGCTTATCAAAAGGTTAGTATCCATTTTGTTATTATTGCAATTAAGAAAAAAACAGTAGTCAGACTTTTAAAATTAAAGATACAAATTAAAGATCCTTTCTTTGCTGGTTAGGTACTTGAATCAAAATGTGTAGCAAGAGCCACAGAATGTATGTTGCAGCTTCTGCATAAGTTCTCTTAGCATCTCCCAGGATCTGACTTGACAGTTTTTATAATGATTCGTAAGTATCTCATACCAATCGAGTTTTCAAAGAAATATTGTTAATTATACTCAAGTTTCTAACGTTAACACCCGGATACAAAACCTTAGATTTATTCTATTAAACACATTATAGAAGGTATATATGACCAATCACTTGTCTGATATAAACTTTCCTAAAAATAATACAACTGGAATGGCACAGAGGTTATTTTAGTAGAATTTTCACACAGTAAGAGATTGCTGAAAGAAGAGAGAACAGCAAAATAAGTAAGTATGATCCTACTGTGCTCTTATCATCAGCTTTACTCTAATGTTTCTCAGGAAACTTCCCTTAGTACTTCCCTTAGTTCTTTGCAGTGCATTTCTAAGTATGTGTACATACCGCATATCTTCCAGTTTCAGTTGTTAGCTTTTACAGGTATTCTTTTACAAGGATACACAATTTTGAAGAGAAAAAATAGATAATTTTCAGCTTCTCAGGAATAGAATAAAACCTTTTTGTGGCATTGTGTGCGAGATTTTCTTTCCAAAATCCTAAGCAAAGAATTTTAGGTTTAAGAGATTTGACTTTGGGTATCCCTGAGAGTGGCCGTATCAAAAACTTCCAGGTGAAAAAAATCTGTAATAGTTCAAATTCTTTGAAAAAAAATAAAAATAAAATAAAAAAATCAGTGTTTCTTTCTCTTGTACAACCGACAAAAAATAATTTTAAGTAAATTCTTCAGGTTTCACAATCATTTCAAAGAAGTGACACCTACAATTTAAAAGGACAAACTTGAAAAAAAATCAAAGAAAAAGTTGCATACAATTTTGGCAGAGAAAAAAAAAAAGACATGGAAAATGAGATAAAAGGGGTTTGTAAACCAGGCATCCTTTCTTGCAAGTTGGGCAGAAGCTTACAAATTCCTCTTCACTTGATGTGTTTATACTCTGACCCTATAAAGCTTCAGATATGAAGGCCGATTGACAACCTGAATTTACAAACTTGGACTTACTACACAGGCTTAACAGGTTAATTAATATTAACTTCTTCGCCCCAGGTGATGTAAAATTGGAGTTAATTATACAGGTGATGTATGATACACAGGGGAGTCACATACAAGGGGGAACCTGTATTAAGCAAACCAAGAAGTCTGTAACCTCTGAGTACTTCTGAGTTGGTGAAGAAGCAAGGAGGGATAATGTGGACAGGAAGAAAGGACAAAAAGGCTGCATTCTCTGACAGTTTGAGAGACCATATGGGAACATGCCCCCAGCAGACTCTCCCTGTATGCAAATAAAGTAAGCTAAAGACTGTCTCTTTTTGGGATAAAGATAATTGAGCAAGCCAATTTGAGCAAAAGAAAATTCCGAACAAGAATAAACCTTTATCACGAGCAGTACTAAAGCAAAGGATGTCTGACTTGAAGAATACGTCCCTAAAATCGTGCTCACATCCTTTCATTAATTCCGATCTTGTCTCATTTGCATCTGAAATTAATGTTCTAGTATATACCAAGCTGTGATTCCTAGTGGACGGAAAAATAACAAAGATGCCAGCCACAGCATTAGTAGCGGCAAGATGAACAATGTCACAAATCAGACTAATAACCTTGACACTTTCTGCTCAGTCTGAGATATCATCTGCAAATCTGCACGGACAAACTAAGCACAGAACTGCAAAAGAGCCTTAAGGGTGCTGTCATGATGCTGGAAAAGAAATCAAGGCCCTGAAGGGTTGGGTGAGGGGAAGATAGTGGTGTTATGAAAGTGAGACATGGACAATGAAAGCTTACAACACTAAGAAAACAGGTATTTTATCTTAATGCTCTTTCTAATCTTCAGTTAAGAATATTCCCAAGCATGCCACATAAAACTATATATAAACCAAGATCTATGCACGAATATTTAAAATATATACTGGAGGGAAACAGCAAACAAACAGAGAATTTTTTTTTTTTTTTTTTTTTTTTTTAATCAAACTAATCTTTGTGGACAAAAGTTTTCATTAGTAAAGATTCATATATATATACATATATTTTTAATATATATTTATATAAATTTTTTTATATATATATATATTTTTTTTTAAATCTACAGCAAATAATTTTAAAATGTGTTTACTGTTTTCACCTCTGATTTCAATATATGACAGCTTTACAGCAAGGATATTTGGCACAGGCAGAAAATGCACACTGTTCATTTTCACAGTAATCAAATGTATGCTGTCCATTAGGAGACACCATCATCACTGATGAAATTGAAATTCACTTCCATTCCACGAGAGAAACTGGCCTTTCGAAAATGACTACAAAAATAACTAATATTAAAACATCCTCATCTAAGTGCTGGTCTTTCTATAAACCTAGAAATCTCTCCCTTCTGGCTCCAAAAATGCAGCTTTGGGTTTTCAGATGACATACTTTATGATTTAAGGGTTAACTGTAACTTTTTTTTTCTTTTTAATCTGTCTTGTGGCCTTGGAGTGTGAAACAGCTTGGATCTCAAACCGTTGTCTGCAAGCATTTCCAGACACAGGCTACTCTTACTTATACAAATTATTTAAATATGAGCATTATTTATCATCACAGGTTTTTATTCCTGTTAAGAGAAGTAAACACAGAATGCTCCTTTGTAAAACACAGCAAGGCACAAGTAACAGTGAAACATATTCACATCACTTTTTCTTTTTGGTGCCCTCATCTTACAGTCCAAACCTCTCTCTCCAGTCCCACTCCACGCAATTGCCGTCTGGCTTTTATCCAATTATACCCCTTCATCTCCTATTGCAAAGGTAAGTTCTCTAATTTTAGATCTGTAAGCATGGACCTAGGAAATAAATATCATCTTCACTCATGTTAATTCACTTACATTTTGTTTTCTGCAACAACAGGCTATACAATTCATAGGCTTTAGCTGCAGAATGTGAATTACAGTGTAGGATGTGGAAACACACACACAAAACTAGGAAACACACAGAGAGAAAATGGCTTGTATGTGACCACTATTTGCCAAGACACGATTTGGTCTTTTCCACCAGTAGTATGAATAGCTCCACATTGTTATTAGGCATCAAAACACTACACAGTAAGCCTATGTTATACTGGACATTGTCCCCAGAACTGCACACCAAGACTAACTTCAATCTACACCTAACCATTTTTGGATGAGGATGTAATATGCAATCAAAAAGCTGTCTTGGTAGCAATCCCTGTAGGCAAAATAAGAGCACAGAGTCAGGGATTATGAAACTAGAACTTATTCTGGGCCTAAGAAAATAGCTGATTTCTGCAGTTTTTCTCTCTCCTGTTCCAGCTTCCTTATCCAGAATCTTCATTCAGACTCTGTCCTCACTTCTCCCATGTAACTTTGGTCTCACATGTTAAAATGACTGAAACCAGCAAAGAGAACATAGAATATAGTTGTCCCATTTAAGTTCAAAAACATCTTACTTTAACAATATTTTTTAGATTAAATCTTTTGTAAATGATATGCAGATATTTATTGCAGGACAGCAGTATAGACTAATGACAATTCAAGGCTCAGACAAGGCTCCTTTTCTGATTTTATATATCTGGTTGCCCAAAGTCAGCTCTTGTTTAGGAGACAGATGAGAGGGCAGTGAGGCAGAAGTGGCAGCCTGAAGAAGAGATCTATGTTGCGAAGAAGATGGAGATGACCTAAAAGTGAATGACTGGGTGGAACAATTTGCTGAGTTGAGTGAAACACCACAGGGAGTGATGTGCCTTGAAGGCAGGTTAGAGAGCCCCACCAAAAATCTAAACTTGCCACTGGCAGAGCAATAAAGTCTATTGTCAGGTCCTTCTCTCTTCCTCCTCCATCCTACATTTCCAGTTCATTGTTTCCAGCCTCAAGAAACAGGAGCATTATGTGTCACTAATACCTCACAAGAACAGAAAAAAATATAAGAGGAAAAGGGAAGGCATGTCTGTACTATTTTTACTGACAGAGAAGAAAGGAGTAAAATATAGACCTCAGAGCTCATCCTGGCTCCTCTCTGTCTCAAAGCCTTATTGAAATTGATAACAGGACTCATTACTCTTAATACAATCAAGTGCAACATCAAAACCAAACGATTACACTTGAAATGAAGTAAGGACAATACACCACTTCCTCTCCTCAGGTACTGGTCTCAAGTTCTCTCTTGTAGAACAGCAGATCCCAGATGAGTTTTTGACAGCAAGGCTGTCTCCCTCTCCAATTGCTGGAGAGATTATGATAAGAATAACCAAACAGAGGGAAAGGGCATCTTTATTTTATGACTTCTGGTCTACTGCCAACAGTCAAAAGCAAGACTCTTTTCTGTGTGTTCCTTGTGTGCATTTGAGCTTTGTTATGGTGGTTTTTTTTGTTTTG
>NW_024884364.1:2572915-2601106 GCF_019232065.1 Centrocercus urophasianus
GGGGGGGAGGGGGGGAGAAGTGGTTGTTTTTGTTTTGTTTTTAAATGACATAAGCAGTAGGCCTTCAACTACTTCTCTGATGGAAGAAAACATACCTTAATACTGAACTAGAAATCATCTACTTTGGGCAATCTGAGAGAGCCATATTACTCTAACATCATACTGGGATCCTGTAAGTTATCTCCCAGGTATTACAGATACAGTGGAACAAGACCTTTCCAGTCATTAAGCTAGTACTTTTTAATAACATAGAAAAAAAAATCCCTACAGTTGTATAATCGTTTCTGTTGCTCTCCACTGAGCTCGCAGTTCATCAGTGCCCTAGCACAGAAGTTCAAACGATCAAATGCAAATTGCGCAGGTTCAGAGGCACCAGAAAAATAGCATTTGGCTGATCTCCTACTATATGGAGGACAAAAAGAATTGCTTTTTTCAAAATGACCTTCTAAAGGTTCATTTAAAAGAATTTTCTGAGGTTTCAGGGCAAGTTCCTCCTTAACACTCTTACTAATTTCCCTACAATATTTTATAATGCTATTGTACACTATAGTTTTGTATATAGAGCACTGCATACACTATCAGCCTAGAAAAGAAGACAGGTGTAACAACCCTTTCAATTAGGGTTGTTCAGCTGCTGTTTTAACAAAGACAGAAGAAAAACATGCTTTAGCTTAAATCACCTACTTCGGGCAATTCAATTATTTCAAATAACTGAATATTTTATTTTTAGTCTGCTTCCAAAGACTAATTAATTTGCTTTACACCTGACCTTCACCTTGACACACACTCTTGCAGGGGTAATAAGGGTTTTAAAATAAAAAGTATATAGGTAACAATTCTTAAATCTGTCTCTCCAAGCGGTACGTACTTAGCCACTATTTTGGTTCCTGAATTGCAGGAACCTGCAGCATTCAGAGCAAATTCTAGTTCAGTAAAATTATCCGTAAGAAACAAGCAATTGTCAGCATGATTCATTCAGTCAACTTTTGAAGGACTTTTGACTGAAACAAAGAGCACAAGGTATGCATCATTCCCATAATGCTGTTTCAAAAAACGGCTTCTTGGTAAATAGCCTGAGGCCCTGAGCAAAACGATGCTATAGTAAGGCACAAAAAGAAAACTAATTACTTTTCAGCATCCGACTCCCAGATTTGTATGCCCCAGCGGAACACAACACTAAGACACATGCAAACTACAGAAAGTTCCCTCAGTCAAGTCTCTGTTTATCAGTTAGATCTGAACAGACCACTAATTTATACTTAGGTCAACACAATTTGTTATCAAATCATGCTACACTACTAAGACCCAAAGTATGTTTGGGGAGGCACTAGAGGAGAAGGCCAGCAAGGTACTTCCTGTACTAGTAAAAAATTAAACATTCCTCAACAGAATTCCTGATACTACAATGATGGCCCTTTTATGAGCAACACATGCTCCAAATGGGATTAGTAAAGTCACTGAAAAGTGAAAATGCCAGCACATTTGCATTCCCATTGCTGCTGGCACTAGCTCAAAGAACGAGCATGAGCAAGGGAAGGAATTATCTGGGAGAAAACTGCAAGAAAGCATTCCAATCTTGCTGTATTTCCAGCAGCAATCCTTCCTGGCTCAAAGCCCAAAAGAAGTAATTCCAAGTATCTTCCTTAGTACAAAGTATTTCTGTACTAAGAAACGTTTATTGAGATTAAACTGAGCTCAGCTGTGAGTAAAAGAACATTTGGAATTTCAGTTTTTATAAACAGTCTAAAGCTTGAATTTCCAAATTGAATAACTTCAATTCAAAATCTGTGTAGAAATGTCTGCAATGATATCCCTTGTGACAATCCATCTTCCTCTTAAAGAACAATTAGGACAAAAAAAAAAACAAACAGTTCTGCCAAGGAAACCTGGTTCCATTCGTAGGAATCCTCAGGATCTGTGAGAACCTGTTGTGTGATGCTAAGAGCCTCACACATGCATCTGCATCCTACACAGTGCCTCTGAAGTGGTCACCTGGGCCAAATACATTCGTATCATGTGTGTGTTTTATATTAAGTGGAAGAGAAATTGTGTCATTTAGGGAGATTTGAAAGCTTTACAGAACTTGGAGGTACACCAGTATGCCAAGCTTTACCTTTCAAAATCAAAAGCTTACTAAAACAGAAAAAAAAAAAAAAGATAGTAATCCTCTGTCTCTTCTTCTAGGGTTTAATTATATGATTTAAACATACAGAATATTTTCCACAGACGTGACACAGAGAAAAGCTGCACTTAGAAACTCCAGAATCAGCAGAGGAATCATTTACATGGTAAGCCTGGGGAAACAAAACAAAATAAAGACTGTCTGAAAATGAAGTCATGGATGCTTTGATCCACAGGTCTGGACAGGCAAGAATTTCCATCCTAAGGTGAATCAAGGCTTTAAGGATCTAGCCTTCATATGTAAGGCATCAGTTTTCAGACTGCAGAGGCTGACTCTATCCAGCAACCTCTCTAGTCCCAAGGTAGCACTTTTATTCTCCTCTTAAGCGCAGCTGTGCATGTGCATGCACATGGGCAAATGTACATATGCATGTGTGTACACATGTGCACATGAAACAACTGAACAACCATTTTCTTGGCAAATAAGCCCTGAGTAGCATAATACAGAAGCTTTTGGAAGCATGGAAAACTTATAAAGTAAGCTTGATTCCCAAGCTTAAAAGCTTGGGAAGCTCCAGAGCTCCCGAACAGTCATCAAATATCAGCTCCTGACAGGAGCATTAGCCTGCTCCATGGATACTTCTCTTTTTTCTTAGGATAAAGTACAGCATTTTGTATTATAAACAAATAAACAAACAAAAACGATCAGCACACACACAAATAACCACGTGCCAGTCCCTTCATAAAATAAATACTTTAAAAATAAAATACACATGAACAAAAGCCAAACCCAAAATGGCAAAGCAACTTAAAACGTCGGTAGTGCATTTAAAAAATTCTGTTCCTGATGGCAGAAGAATATTTCAAAGCACAACACATGTTTCTCAGAAGAAAGTGCTAGCATAGTTTGTTTTTTTGTTAAATATAAAATTCCAAGTGTAAACTGAACACAAGAGTGGTAATATAAAATGGCATTTTCTTACTCAGCAGATTTACTCCTCACGTGTAGCTTGACGTGAGTAATTAAGAAGTTTTTATTCTTTTGAGAGTCTGCTTACCTTGCTCAATTGTAAGCACTTAGCAGAAAGCTAGTTTTCTGCTGCACAACATCTACAGAATTACTTGCTAAATTCTTCCAATTTATACTCTTACAGATCCCCCAAAGTTCATGACACTGCCAAAGAGAACAAATACGGAGAGAAGAGGGATGTCTGGCACAAGTCTCAACAGGGAGAAGCTTGTTAATAAGGTTGTAAAGACTTGAAAACTTGCTGAATTTGTAGAGTTAGCAGCTAGAAAAGTATGTTAGCTGCATTGCTGTAAGGTGATATAAAGCTTCCTGACAGTTGAAACAGTAAGACATAATAGTAGCATAATATTAAAGAATGTTTAGGAAAAATATACAAAAGAAAATACTGACAAAATTATAGCAGACTCCTCAGTTTCTTTCTAAAGCTTTAACCAGCTTTTTTCTTCACAGAAAAATCTTTTGGATTTCTAGAAAAAAAAGAAAAAAAAAAAAAAAAAAAAAAGAAAGAAAAAACCTCATTATGTGTTTACGAAAGAAAGCACCTTCTCTGGAATATTCTTCACAAATACTGTTCACAATAGTGCCCATTATGTATATATTGTTATCCTTTTTGGTTCTTAAATCACTATATACATTTAGCTTGACCATACATACCAGTTTCTACTTCTTGTATCTTCTATTGCATATGCGTACAATAACCATATGTAAATATGGCAATAGAAATGAGAAATAAACCATGAAACGTAAACAGTATGCCAAAGGTTCTTTGCACTGATTTTCAGTGACTTTAGGAGAATCTTTCCCACAGGAGCTACTAAGGAATAATAAATGCCTAACAAGGAAAAGCAGGTTTTAGCAGGAGCAGACCTGCAGAGGGAAGCATTCCTGAGGCCAGGGGAAGAGTATGTGTAAGTCTCATAGAAATTCAAGGGAGGATGAGCTGGCCACAAAGCAACACTTTCTTAATGGAGATACACGGGGTGAGAGGGGAGAAACCATAGCAATCTCATATGATTTTCATTCTCCACATGGCATATGTAGTACCACAGCAGAGAAGAAGGAAAACAGGTACACCTGAGCACAGTGAAATGTACACAGTGAATTTGTATAGGCTTTATGCCTATGTAAGACAATTATCAGACAGCTGAGGTATCAACTATCTTGTTAGATATGTATGCTGGCAGCTTCCAGAAGCAGTGCACACTGTAAGTAAGCTGCTGTCTCCTTAGGACCACTAATTTCCTTTCCCCAAAAAAGCATTTATACCATATCAGAGGGTCAGCCTGCAAGTGAAATATAGAAGCTGAAAATGTAACAGCCTTGGGCAAAAGAAAAGATAAGACATTCCTTAACTAATCCCCTCTAAAAACAGTCTCTATAACCCAAGGTGTTCTTATCGAAGTTAATAGCTTGGAAGAGCTGAGGACCTCAGAACAAAGCAAGAGAGCAAGTCTTTCTGCATGGTTTCAGTGATTAGAGAGGAAACAATCCTGCTTTACACAAGCTCCAGTTCCTTGAGTAGTGGTCTTTACTAGTAAACACACAGCCATGCCTAATATTCTGTGTTCCACTAAAAGAGTAAGTCAAATAAAAGAGAACTCAGAACAGAGGATAAGAACACCTAGGGATTATAGAGCTATCCATATATGAGAAGGAACAAAAAGCTGCACATGTAATTTGACTAAGAGCAAAAGATGATACAGGAATGGATGCAGTCACCTGCAATTACATGAGGCTAGCAAAACAAACTGAAGTGACAATGTGGGCTGTATTTTTTTTTTTTTTTTACTTCAAAACACCTCAGCATTGGAGTGATCACAAACTGGGAATGAAGAAAGCCCCAAAAACAGTTATGTGATCTTATATTAGTGGCTCAGGGCAGGTGGATCCGCTGTGACTAAACAAGACATGCATCCAAATCCAGACTGTGTGTTTATGACTAGTAACTACACTGCAAGGAAGAGGGGAATCTCCCTTGCATGTCCCAGCTGAGGCAGCACTTCTATCTGCAACAAATATGCCTGGTAGCAACTATTCTTTTCCCCTGATTTGATTTTCTTCTTTCCACTTACCCTGTCACTCTCCTTCCTTATCAATCTGCATCAGTTGATATCATTATTAATGGACAGTGCCCCTTGGGAGATATGCTTCACCATCTTGAATTTCTTATTTCTGTAACTTGTTGGGAGGCAGGTGAAATTTAAGTCCTCTCTTCAACCAAATGAGTGTGGTAACAGCAAATGAGACTTCAGAGACAGTGAAATCATTTCACAAAAGGCAAATTTAAATTACCTAACACAGCAACAGTCCTTCCCACACCACAGTTTAATATGAGAAGTAGTAACTTTTCAGCATCTTGAAGAATAGAGTAGAATGGCTTTCCTCTGACACAAACAGCCTATTGTCTCCCGCAAGAATATTAAACAATGCTATCCACAGAAAAGGCCACAAAGCCTTCGCTATGTTGATCCACTATAATCAGAAATCTATACCAGTATAAATCTATCCCTGCCTCCCTAATTCCAAGTCTTCTAAGGCAGCATTTAATTATGGCTCTTAAACAAAATAGAGAAGGAGAACACAACCAGAGCAACAAAACCACGCAGAATTAGACCGAATCAACCATGCGTGTTTGAAAAGTATCTGATTTTGAAAGCACTTTCCGTGAGCACAGAAACATCCAGCTTTTCTCTCCTTGCCTGCACACGGCAACAGACATGAGAAAGGAGCTTGGGGGAGGGTCTCTCTAGACAATCCGTGCTCCAGTAACGCAGTTTTCAATAAGCAAATACCAGGGAAAAAAAAAGCCTTACAATTTTAGGCGTTCTAATCACATTCTTTAGTACTTCGTTTGCTCTCTCACCCCACCCCTTCTCCCCCTCGAACAGCACAGACCCGGCCATACGGCTCTCTTCCTCCGATCTCTTCCGCCAGTCTCAAGTCCTTTGCCGCTGGCCTGCTCGCCCGCCACAATATCCTCGGTAGGACTACAGCGACATCCTCTTTACACCCTAGGATTACTCGAGCAGTTTTCACAGAAGCCCTTCCCGCCAGATCTGTAAAGAGCTGCTTCCTGACATCAGAAAAGTTAGACAAAGACCATTTTCACCGTGTAAATCACACCATCTCTGTAGGCCGGTACCGGGTGGTTCCTGCTCCGCTCCCGTTGCCGCTTTGTCCCCGGGCCCCAGGCACAGCCGACAGATGTTTTTAAGAAGTCCGACACCTGCGAGCAGCCCCAATCCTTGTGCCTTTCTCCTAGCCCTTCTCTGGGAATACTTCTCCCCGCACAGATTCCCTTTCCCTCTGTGTCTTTATCCTGCTTACCAG
This sequence comes from Centrocercus urophasianus, assembly GCF_019232065.1. Classification (NCBI taxonomy): domain Eukaryota; kingdom Metazoa; phylum Chordata; class Aves; order Galliformes; family Phasianidae; genus Centrocercus; species Centrocercus urophasianus. The sequence continues at coordinate 2,579,397 of NW_024884364.1, forward strand.
TATCCGCTGCTCTCCCTTTCTCCAAGATTCAGCCTCTCCTTCCCAACCCCCGCCCTCTCCTGGCTACTCCTGCCGTGCCCCTCCTCCTCTCTCCGCGCTCTTCCCCCTCAAGCTGCCTTCCTTTGGGAAGGCCCAGTTTAGTGCGCTACGCAATTGTAAAGGGGGGCGGCGTACTCCGAGGTGGCAGCAGCCGGTACTGTCACGGCACCGCTGCCACCACCAGTCCCCCCACATACTGCCGCCATCTCGGACTCTCCCGAGTGTGCTCCTGTAGCCAGGACTCCCGAGGGTGCTCAGCCACTCTCCTTTCATACCCACGGCACTGGGTTCCACCCTCGATTCATGCTGCGGTTGTTTGCGGACCCCTCCTCGGCCCCTCACCCGGAGTCTTCCAGACAGACCCCGGATAGGTCCTCCCTCCACCGAGCCTCGGAGCTGCGGGCTGGGCCGTTCTCACTGTCCGTCTTTCTGCAGTGAAGCTTTCCATAGGGATGCCAGGTTGCGATAACTTTGCTGCTCAGTGTGAATGCCAGCTTCGTGCTGGACGATACACTGAGGCAGAACATAAGTAGCAGCATGAATTACTGGTTCGTGGCTGGTTGCTGAAGGCTTTGCTGAAATCAGTGTTGCAGTATAGCATCTGCTGTTGTTCTATGGAACCCTCGATTACAGTTATATGTATCTCCATACTATAATGAGTTTCTGAGCACTAAAGACCAAATTTTGCATAGGCTAAGTGCTTCCTTATTTCTAGACTCTAAAAAGCCTCCATTCTGTTTAATTTCCTGCTGTGCCCTAAATAATGGATATCCCCAATAGCGGGCAGAACCTCAGCTTCAAATATGAAAATAATGGACTGGAAGCAATTTTCTGTGCCACTCTTGCCTCCTTTTAGTGCAAGAATATAAGCAAGCGTCTACCTATTCAGAACTGTGAATCATGGAATCACTTAGGTTAGTTGAAGACCTCTAAGGTCATCAAGTCCAACCATTCGATCACTGGGCTGAATCTGGAAAAAGACTGGAGGACCAGGAACAGGGTAAAACCCTCTAGAGAGTTACATTCATAGTAAGTTAAAAAGTGGCAGAAAGTTAATGTCATAAGCAACAGTGAAAGTGTAGACTGAAAAATCCACAAAAATCTGAGCCTTTTCACAGATTTTCTGTGATAAAACAGAGTGGAATTTTGTGGTTCTTCTTCAAAAGTAGATTCCTTTTTATTTGAAATATGAGCTATTTTAAATATTACATACAATACAAACGGTCACAATACAAGCAGTTATGTCATTTTCTTAAGTATAAAACACTGGGATGCATACAAAAGTACTTTGGCCACCCCACTGAATGGAAAATAAAATAAGATTCTGCTTAGAAAGGAAACTGAAGATAGTGTCACATTTCTCTATTCAAAAAACTAGAGAGTTTCTACACTTTGCAGTCTTGTCTAGCAGTTTCATATATGGGAGTATATGCGTAAGAACCTACATCATCATCGATTGGTATAATTTCTCCTGGGGGAAAAAAAAAAAAAGAATTTGCAGTTTTTGGAAGAAGGGTCAGGATACCCGGAAAGAGTATAACAATGTCAATAACAAGAGTAAGGCCAAGGAAAAGCTCTTGTCATTTCTGAATGAGGCAGGGAATATTATCACTGAGGAAAAGGCTGGAGTCATCAATGCTTTCTTTACTTCTTTCTTTTATAGACAGGCCAGTTATCCTCAAGCTACTCAGCCCCCTAAGATGGAAGACAGTGATGGTGAGGTAAATCAACCCCCACAATTCAGGAGAAAACAGCTAGTGGCCTTCTACTGCACCTAGACCATCACAAGTCTCTGGGACCAGATGGAATCCACATGAGGCTACTGAGGAAGCTGGTGAAAGTGATAGCCAAGACATTTTCCACCATCTATTAGAGGTCCTGCTTAACTGGAGAGGTTGCAGACAATGCTTACTAATGTGACACACATCTACAAGATAGGTCTGAAGGAGGATCCAGGAAATTACAGACCTGTCAGTCTGACCTCTGTATTGGGGAAGGCCATGGAGTGTATCATCTTGAGTGTGATTATGTGGCATGTACAAGACAACAAGGGGATCAGGCTTAGCGTATATGGGTTTATGAAAGGCAGGTCATATTTGTCCAAACTGATCTTCTGTGACCAGGTAACCTGCCTGGTAGATGAGAGAAAGCCTGTGGGTATAATCTACCAAGATTTTAGTAAAGCCTTTGACTTTGTTCCCCACAGTATTCTCCTGCAGAAGCTGGAAGTCTGTGGCTTGAGCCATATACTCCTCACTGCGTAAAAAACTAGCTGGATGGCCAGGCCCAGAGGGTGGTGATGAGTGGAGTTAAATTCAGCTGGCAATTAGTCACTAGTGGTTTCTGGGGCTGACTCTTTTTAATCTTTATTGATAATTTGGATGAAGGGATTGAGTGTACCCTCAGTAAGTTTGTAGATGACAAGGAACTAGGAAGAAGTGTCGATCCGCCTCATGATAGGAAGGCCGTACAGAGAGATCTGGATAGGCTGGATCAATGCGAGGCCAGTTGTATAAGCTTTAACAAGGCCAAGTGCCAGGTCATGCATTTTGGTCACAACCAACCCGTGAAGGTTAGGGGCAGAGTGCCTGGCAGCAGCATGAAGGAAAAGGATCTGGTGTAGTTAGTTGACAGTCAGCAAAACATAATCCAGCAGTGTACTCAGGTGGCCAAGAAGGCCAATTGGCATCTTGGCTGCCATCAGAAATAATGTAGTCAGCACTACCAGGGAGGTGATCATCCCCCTGTACTCAGCTCTAGTGAGGCCACACCTTGAGAACCTTGAGTACTGTGTTGAGTTTTGGGCTGCTCACTACAAGAGAGACACTGAGGTCCTGGAGTATGTTGAGAGAAGAGCAGTGAAGCTGGTGAGGGAACTGGGATTGTCTGGGGAAGAGAAGGCTCAGGGGAAACCTTATAGCTCCCTACAACTGCATGAAAGGAAGTGGTGGTGAGGTGGGGATCACCTCTTTTCCCAGATAACTTGAGACAGGACAAGAGAGAATGGCATCAAGTTGTGCCAGGGGAGGTTCAGATTGGATATTTGAAAAATTTTCTTCTCAGAAAGAGTGGTGAGTTATTGGAACAGTCTGCTCAGGGCAGTGGTGGAGTCAGTGTCCCAGGAGGTATTCAATAATTGTATAGATCTGTTACTGAGGGACATGGCTTAGTGGATATGGTGGTGATGGGTTAATAATTGGACTAGATGATCTTAGAGGTTTTTTCCAACCTTAATGATTCAATGATTCTACTATTCTTTCTTAATGCTCTTGAGGGCAGGAAAGAGGAGTGAGGTTCTTGACACAAGTTACTGCTTCCTTTTACTTCCAACTTCACTCCCCACCCCCATCCAGATTCTAAAAGAAATTGACTTCATGAGTAAATACAGGTAATCAGCTCCTCTCAGAATCTGGCCTTTACTCAGTTTGATAGTAATTTTTTTCACAGCTTCCTTATTTTAGTACTATGAGGAGTAGTATCCATCCATTAGAAAGAAACAGTGAGATTGCACTGGGGTTAGGAAGATAGGCAACTGACTATGTTCACAGAAACACTTTCTCCCCTTTATAGTAATGCAATATTCCCCCCCCACACACACACCTTCCTCCACCCCCATCTTGTGAAAGGAAAGCCAAGCATGAAAAAGTTCTGAGTGGTGAAGTCTGAGCAAAGTTTCCTGTGCCACAGAGGCACAGACACACATGAAATGGCCAGTAATTCTGTTTAAAATCTCATTTCCTGGAAGGGAAGACGACAGCCCATCCTTTACTAGGGATTAACTTTAAGGAAGTGTATAAATATCTTCTCTTTGATGCTACAGTGCATACATTTATATGTTTGAAAACATTTCCACCTTATTAAACTTTCCTCTACTGGGCAGATTATTAACTCACGTCAACAAAGCCTGAACAGCCCACTCTTCTCTAAAATGTAAATGATCACAGTCCAGACACTGGCAGAAATAGAGAAACAAAAGCTCTCCATCCCTTTAGGTCTTTCATATTCTCAGCTCAATCTTAAGTGTGACAAAACTAGCATAACTTTTGCAACTGTGAGACTGTGTAACACAGACCTGTAGTCTCCAAAGAGGGATGCATGCTTCCCAGGGATTGCACAAGATACTGGAAGAAAAGGTTAGTACTTCAGTAGTACATGTGTATAATTTATAAACAAATAAAATTCAGATGCTCAAAAATACATCCTCATTTTTTACTGATCAGTTTTTCTCTGATAGAGATACATGATAAGAAATCTTTGGAGAGTGACAATACAGAGAATCATGTGAATAGTCAGACATTCATTCTATGGGCATAGAATTCCACAAAATATTGAGACATGAATATCCAGACAGAAAAGCAGATCTCATAATATCAAAATAAGAAGATGCACTTATTAAAACAATGGTCAGAATAAAAAATCACGTTCCATCTCAAAATAATTTCCTCACTGTGCAAAACATGTTGAATCCTGAAAAGAGATGGAATGTGCAGGGCAGATCTCATTAGCCAAAGAGAAATAAAAAAGACCCTTGCTGAATAGCTGAGAAGGATAAAAGGGAGGGGTGACTCTAAGGCATGGGGAATTGATTTTCAAAAGAAAAAAGGGAGAAAAAGGAGAATGAGAGTGAGAGGGGTGGGAGATAGAGACAGAGAAAGCAACATATATGCAGAGCAATCATAAAAGACAGGGAAAGAAATGGAAGGAATGAGGAGAGGAAGGAGCTGGGAACAGCAAACAGAAGGGCAGGCGGAGTAAAGAGTAAGAAGGATACATGAGAAAATATATTTTATAAGCAGTTTTGAAGCAGAACTATTTTCAGTGAATAAGTTCTGCCTCAAGAAGGTTGTTTTCAGGGGCAGGTTTGTCAGGATTTTAAAATATCTCAATTTTCCTTCACAGATTTCTAAAAAAGAATCAGACAGATCAGATTTGGTAGGTGTAAACTTAAACCTTACTATATTTTTCTCGATATCATATATTTATGACCTTGTTTTGTTTGTTGCTTTCTTTGGTGATGCACAAATGTACTTTCTTCTTAAGTAAGACCAGTGTAGAAAGGAGGGAAACTTACAGAAAATTAATAGTACTCAAGTAAAGAATTTAGAGAAGCTTAAAAGTATAAGCAGACTGGAAGATGAAGTGTAAAAGAGAAGAAGCTGCAGCTTTGGAATCATACTGGCTCTTGATAGCCATTAGTAGTCAGGAATTAATTTCGATGTTTTTTTAATTTTTATCACAAACAATGAGATTTCTATGAAGAAGGAGACATCTTAAGGGTTTCAGTTTTCCCTTGAAAAAGTGGCATGTTTCTGCTTACAGTGCAGACGTTCCCTGCTTTGGTCCTTCTCTACCGTCACTCATTTCTGCCTAGAGCATTTTTTCCTGAACTTCAATGGAAGTGAAGTTAAACTCGAGATGGAAGAAAAAAATAACGACAATCTACATCAGCTAAATGTGCATGTGCTTGTGTTTTTTATTACTGCTGTTGTTAAGTACATGTATCAGTCTCAAGGATGAAGAAAGAGCTAGACTCATGCCTGTCCACCGAGACCCAGTGGTTGATTATACAATCAGCCTAGTTCAGTGCTAGGGCTGAGCACTTCAGGTATACTTATTTAGTTCTGTATAGATTTTCAGTCCAGCTGGGTGAGTTCAATACTGCCTGCTGGCTTTTTACTTGAATGCCCAGACCTAGTAAATTAATTTCAAGTTCATAAGGACATGAGACTCTACAGGGATTCTGAAGCTGAAAATGGAAGAAAGTAATTAAATAACTAAAAAGCCCACCAGTTATAGCTCAGGAACAGAAACATGCAGTTGTGTGACAGATCTATCTATCTATGAATCTCTGTATCTATCTATCTATCTATCTGTCTATCTATCTATCTATAGCTTGTGCGTGCTGTTACTAAAGCCTCATGTCATGGTTTTATTTTTGTTATTGGTGTTTCACATCATAACATCATGCAGTGCATTGGTGTGAATGAGTTAAAGCTCCAGTTCCATGAGTGGTCAGTATTTCTGGGTACCTGGTTCTCAGAAGAGAAAGACTACATTGCTCTGCAGTTCTGTTTCAGTTTTCCACTTGGAGAGAAAGATAAAACTGTTGTGAGTCACAAGATTGCCCTTCTTTTACTTCTTATCTCTGCGATGTGTTTTCCCTACCCATCTTGTTTCCAGCATTAGAGTAAGACCTTTGGTTTTGGACACTCACTCATTTGATTTATTAGCTTCAATTCCAATTACACTGTATTATATTGTGTTATCTCTACATTCTACTATCGTATTTAGTTCAGTTTAGTATTAGTTTTCTCCCTTAGCTTGTTGTCACTGTTTTGTTTTTAGGCTCCTTTTCTCCTTTTTCCCTTCTCCTTCTCCTGGGGTGTAGGTCTCCACTCCATTAGTCAAGGAATCGGGCTGGGCTAGGCCGAACTCTGACACTTTATGAATTCCCTAGAAGATATGAATGTATAGATATATATTTTAAGAAGTATTTGCTGCAGCTGCAGTCTTCTCTGTATTCTCTCAAGCAGTTGAGATTAGACTTTTCTATCTGCTGATGTTCTGTCTGTTGATGCATGTTTCTAAGTTCAGCTGGATTTAGTTGTGTTTTCCCTTTGGAGGTGTAATGGTGTCCCTGATCCTTGACCAAGCATGAGATTTCTAATTTCTGCTGAATTTCTGAATTATCGAGACTACAAATTCTGGTTGAAATAGCATAGACAAAGTTTGGAAGTATTTCATACTTAGAACTGATCTGTGCTAGATTCAGGTTGTTAGTAATAAGAAAAATGACTCCAGAAAGCTGCCTGAGATACCTAAAAGCTCTGTCTTCTGTCACATGATTATGCTCAAGCAGAACAAATGGAAAAAGAGATACACAGACAGATTGGAAAATCACTTTTTAAAAACGTGTTGGGATTTAACCAAAATTGCCCAGCTGAAAAAGTCCCATAACATGGAACATTTTCTTGGAAGCCCTGTTCATAATAAGGAAAATAAATCACTAGAGTTGAGAGTCTGAGCAGAGAAAGCTTAACACTCTCAAGAAGCTGAAGGGTCAATAGAACTCATGCTCTGTAAGAGAATGTACCAAATTAGTGCTTTTCTTTGGATCCCAAACTATGTAGCTTGTGCAAATCTACATCACAGTACAAGGTCTCTGGAGCCTGCTTCAAGTTACAGTATGGGATTATATAAATGGCTACAGTCTCAGTTTCACTTTTGGCTGAAGAACTGAAAAGGGATAGAGGACTACAAATCCAGTTTGTATTGGAATATATATATATTTTTTTTCCTGAGAGAAAAAAAAAGGAAGATATTAAGCTTGAAACAGTTCATTTTGCTTAGCATGAGACACTCCATTTAGCTTATTTGTTTCAGAAGTCCTTCAGAGAAGGAAATGTATGTCACATACGTAAAGCTAGTATAGACAAATTATTTTATGAATAGTACAAGTGTGTAGCCTGCTAATTTGTCTGCTCACTTGCATCTTGGTTCCAATTTCTTCCCCATTGAATGACTATTTGCTTGGAAGGCATGGAAACATCTTGACAGAAAACATTGTGAATTTCTCTCTTCACTCATCCCACATGCCATTAACAGATGAGCATGCTCAGAAGCCATGTTATGTTTGTTAAAAAGATGTTTAAAATCACCTTAGTACAAAATGGGAACTGATTTTAAGGTTGTGGCTGCACAAACATTTCAGCCGCAGAAGAGTACAAAGCTTCTGCCAAGACAGACAACCTTTTTTCTCCTTTTTTCTGTCCTTATCATTTATCTGAGTTATATAATATTGAGGATCTCATAATAACTACGGATTTTCACTATGTCTTGTTCTTGCAGTCTGTGACTAAAACTGTACTCTTCCCACTGAAAATACAAGTAGGAAAAAAAAAAGTCAGAAATCCAAGAAAGTAAATCTCAACTTAGAATACTTGCAGAAATTGCTGAAATTTCATTGTTTGTTAAATCTGCTAAACACTGGGGAGAAATATAATCCAGTTTTAACCAAAGTATAAATGGAAAACAACAGCAATAACAGCAGAAAATATCCTATAAATTAGATGGTGCTACTGCTGAAGGTGGGTAAGCATTCTGGAGGCAGCAGTAGGAATGAACACCCAACTCTGTTCATCATGCTGGGGGAATTATCTATTGTAATCTTGTCAGATCTCCTGCTTATCTTTCCGAGTGCTTGCTAAAGGAGTCCAGGCTGTAAGCAGAAAGAACACAGATCTGTGATAAAAGATAGGAAAAACAATTAAAGACAAACAAAGGGAGAATACATGGATCACTCCAACAGAAATACCTCAATGGAAACTGTAACAGCACAAAAGAGTGCAATAATACAGGTTGGTAGGGCAAATTCTCAGCTACAAAACACTATTTTTCTACATGTTCATCAATACTAGCTATACATTTTTATCTGTGATGATAAAAGCCTGCATGCTGTGCTCATTAAACTCTGTGCCAGCTGTACATGGCCGTCTGGAACATGGCTTGTTTTACATGTCACTGTTGCCACTGCTGAAACACACTACCCATCACCTCATTTTACTATCACCCACTGTTAAGTGTCCAGAAACATTTAACAAGCTTCGATGAATGTTAATGAGTACAGTTTTTTCCACATGGAGGTATTTGAACCTTTGTTTCATATGCACTTTTGTGTCAGACACACTGTGTCTGCTGCTGTCTGCCGCACAGCAGCAAAATGTGATGGAATATTGATGGGAAGGTTCAAAATCTACAGTTGTACCACAGATATCTGCCTCTGATATCATGGCTCAAAATAATAAAATATTTTATTATTTTACTTTCTGCTCAGCCCTCATACTTTGGAGCTAGGTCTCAAGGAAAATAGTGTCAAATAGAATTCTTTGAGAGTGGATAATATTTTTTTTGCTTTTGCTTAAGTCTGCATTTCAGAGAGGCTAAAGATAATACTGGGAAGATGTAAAATTTTCTTGTTCCTTCAGAAGATCTTTCCAGTTCCTTCAAGTAGACTTTTAGTTCACTGTGGATGTAAAATCACACGTAACTTAAGGAGTGCTTTCGAAAATCACGCGTTGCGTCTAGAAGGCTTCGCTTTGGTTTTTGTTTCCTAACAGTGCCACTCAGTGGAAATAAGTGACATTGCTTCTTAACATCTAAACATGCCAAGGACCACTGAGAAATGAGAAATTTCTCATAATTCAGTGTCCTCCTGTTGATTTTTGGGTGGCCCTATGTGGAACTGGGAGTTGTACTCAATGACCTCTTCCAGCTTGGGATATTCTCTGATTCTGTGAAATGTTAAAACATTATAATGATGTTAGCATTTGGCCTTTTCAGCTAAGTAGTGTACAGATTGCTAAAGGAAGGTGTGAAGAACTCTAGACTAAGCACTTCAATAACCAAGAGATCTAGGACTAGAAATCTGATCTGTTATATGTCTCTGCCATATAATCTAAAGCACTCAGCTAATGCTGGAATCATCATATTTTTCCTCTTCTATCATAACAAAGGGCAGCTGGATTCTACTCCTAAATCCAGTAAGATAGCAGAGATATCTGCTTTAAACAACAACCAAAAATATGTGAGTTGGCTAAGAGCAAGGTGATGTTCAGTTCTAAAATAAACGCGTGGGGTGAAGTGTACTTCTTTCAGTGTGAGGCATTCTTATTCAAGAGAGCTATAACACAGCTCTGTATCAGAAACATTAGAATGTATTTGAAGTGAAAAAGTGCCTCTCTAGCCTGTATTAAACTGTCTACTGAGCTAGTGAGTGTTTTTTTGTTGTTTTTTCCAGGCTTTGTATGAGAAAAACCAGGAGGAAAAAAAAAAAAAAATCAGGGAAAAAGAAGTTGTGTAGACTCGTAGAATCATAGAATTGCTCATGTTGGAAAAGACCTTAAAGATCATCAAGTCCAACCACAACCTAACCGTACTACCCTAACTTTAACAACTCTCCACTAAATCACGTCCCTGAGCACCACATCCAAGCAGGTTTTCAACACATTCAGGGATGATGGCTCAACCACCTCCCTGGGGAGCCTATTCCAGTGCTTAACAACCCTTTCTATATAGAAGTTTTTCCTGATATCCAACCTAAACCTTCCCTGGTGCAACTTGAGGCCATTTCCCCTCGTCTTGTCACCAGTGAGAAGAGACCAATCCCCTCTCGCTGTCAGCACCTTTCAGATATTGGAAGAGAGCAATAAGGTCTTCCCTCAGCTTTCTCTTCCACCAACTAAACAGCCCCAGTTCCTTCATTGCTCCTCATAGGGTATATTCTCCAAGCCCTTCACAAGCCTTGTGGACCTTCTTTGGACCTGCTCCAGCACTTCAATGTCCTTTCTGTATTGAGGTGCCCAAAGAGGACATTGTCTTCATTACTGATTTTGAAGCTTGCTTTGGTAACATTTGTGATGATACTGGTATGCTCAGAGAAAATGTTGATAGACTTTCTGCAAGAATGACACGTGAGTTCATGGAGCAGAGAGTACTGGAAAGAAAAAATGGTATCTTGTAGGGGAGTTTTTAGGCTCAGGAGCTGAAGAGAGAAATGAGAAACAGAAAATTGTCTTTCCACAATCACTGCTAACTTATGGATAAATAGATGGTCTCTAGCCCAGCTGGCAGTAGTGTTGAGCAATCTGCATTGGTAAGAACTCAATAAAAATGCAAATTTTGCAGATAGTCATGGCCTTCTCTTTTTTGCAGTGACTCATTCTATCTCAGACACATTGCGTCTGCATTATCATGTCTCCTACTGCTGTTCTCTAAGCCAAACAAGTGATCGTTAGATCTGATGTTGGTACACATTTTGGAAAGGTAAGTGAACCCCTACCATGAATGCCTGGGATAAACTTAGTCGTGACCAAATCCTTTCATCAGTGTCTTCTGCTCTTTTACAGTTATTTTGCTCACAGATAGGAGCAGAGCCTAATGGACTAGCACCCTCCCCTTACTTGTTGGATGAACAATTTGCACAGCTGCGACTGCAATGAAGCATGCTGCTCTACACTGTGTCCCTCAGCAATGCTCTACATGACTGATGCATGTCTAAGTTCAGAAAGTTTATTAAGCTGCCCTGGAACATATCCAAAGCCAGTTCCTCCAAAATCCTCCTCAGGTAGGCTGTAAAGAAGAATACTAGACAGAATTGATGGTCTAATAAGCCTGTTTGTCTTAGTGGATGTTTGAACATGGTGCTTTATCTGTTTGTCTTGTATTTCTTCCCTCCAGGTCCGTTGTTTGTACACATTAGCAGACAATTACTGAAGGATGAGCTGGCAGTTTTGAAGGAACTATGAACTTTAGTGGGGTTCTTGGTTAGCAGTCATTTATTTGTTCAGGAACATAGTAGTTACCTTCTGAAAAGGAGCCTGATCAGAGTGGCTTCTGTTGACACCTCTTGCCTCCGTGGAAGACTTTTCTTTGGGCCTCGGTAGACTTTATTCTGGATTTTAGTTTCAAAGTATTTCCATATAGGCTAAGAGACCCCTTTTCTACAGCTGACTTAGATTCTATTCTTAATGCCAACTTGTGTTGTTTCTGGATGACTACAGAGCACTAAGACTCTGGAAGCGGGAGACCTCCATGATTAAACAGGGAACTTCTGGGCAAACTCAAGTAGAGGAGGAGAGTCTACAGATCATGGAAGGAGGGGCCGGACACATGGGATGAATATAAGACTGTTGTCAGAAGATGTAGGGAGGCAGTAGGAAAGCTAAGTCCTCCTTAGAATTAAACCTTGCAAGAGGGGCCAAGACAACTGAAAAGGCTTCTTCAAATATATTGCAGATAAAACTAATGCTAGAGGCAGTGTAGTCCTACTGATGAATGAGGTGGGTGACCTGGCGACAGAAGATACACAGAAGGCAGAGTTATTGAATGCCTTCTTTGTCTATACTGCCAGAGGCTGTTCTGAAGAGCCCCATACCCCTGAGGCCCCAGAGGAAGTCAGGATCAAGGAGGAGTTTGCCTCGGTTGATGAGGACTGGGTTAGGAACAAATTAAGCAATCTGGCCATCCATAAATCCATGAGTCCTGATGGGATGCACCTGCAGGTGCTGAAGGAACTGTTGGAAGTCATTTCTAGGCCATTGTCCATTATCTTTTGTGAGTTGTAGGGAACAGAAGAGGTGCCTGAGGACTGGAGAAAAGCAAACGTCACTCCAGTCTTCAAAAAGGGCAACAAGGAGGACCCAGGTAATACAGGCTGGTCAGTCCCACCTCCATCCCTGGAAAGGTGATGAAACAACTTACTTCTAAGCATATCAAGGATAAGAGGGTCATTAGGGGCAGTCAACATTACTTCACCAAAGGGAAGTCATGCTTGAAAACCTGATAGCCTTTTATGAAGATGTAATCATGTGGATAGATGATGTTAAAGCAGTGGATGTGGTCTATCTTGATTTTAGTAAAGCAAGTGATACTGTCTCCCACAGCATCCTTGCAGCTAAACAGAGAAATTGCGGTCTGGACAATGGGGTAATGAGGTGGACTGTGAACTGGCTGAAAGAAAGAAGCCAGAGAGTTGTGATCAATGGGAGAGAGTCTAGTTGGAGGCCTGTATCTAGTGGAGTCCTTCAGGGGTTGGTACAGGGAGCAGTACACTTCAATATATTCATTAGTGACTTGGATGAGGGAATAGTGTCATACTTCTTTACTTACACAAGAATTAAGCTTCCATTGCTTCCACTGCAATGGAAGTTATCATTGACTTCAGTGATAGCAAACATGCTTGAAATCAGTATTTTCTGAATGTTAGGTATTGCTTAAGTGAAAGACATGTGGATATTTTTACTGAATCAATCTGTAGTATTACAAGTAGACTAAATGTAACTTTTCCTTCACTTTCTGTTTGGATGTCTCATGAAGTTGGGAAGGAGAAAGACCAGGAGAATGGGAGCCACATCACCCATGCTAAGAACAGGGAAGAATACCTGAAGTTTTATAATTGGAGAATGTGAAATTCTGTGTACACTGTGTGTCTTGCATTCCAAGCTATAGTGATTCTAACACACGAGGAACTGAAAATATAGTTTCATGGCAGAACTGGACAGACTTCAGAGAAGGTGTCATCAAATGGAGTGAACCCTTTTTCCTACCACTTTCAATCACAAATTCCCACTCTTCCTTTGTCTCATTCCTAATGATTAGTGGGCTACTGACTGACCCAGATCATCTTCCTACTTGTATGGGAACTGTTGAGTCATGGCCTGAACCACTGATTGAGAACCTGGGGATAAGACCAGGTCAGCCCTGAGAACACATGTGAAACACATTTAGAAAGAGACCCTTTCATGGTAGAGTTTTTTTCCTGCAAACCTGGTATCTTCTGATGTAAGCGTTTTTTTCCCTTCCTTTATAGCACCTTTCTATTGTGCCAATCCTTTGTCATCACACTTCTGGTGGAACACCATTTCCCGTTGTACTGATCTGTCAAATTGCTGTGCTACTGGTATGGGTAACAAGTAACTTTGCTGTGTTTGTGTGTGTCAGTTTTCTATTGTTAATGAATTGTTCTGCCTCTTTGTATAGCCAAGTAGCATTCTGATTATTTCAATGTAAGAGAATGCTACTGGGGGAATGGCGCAAATATCATATTCAGTGATGGTGCAAGGTTTGATAGAGGTCACTGTAACACTGAACTGTGTCTTTAGGTTAATCTGTGAATAGATAACAAAGATATAAAACTCATTCTTTGCAAAGCATTTTCATTTCCACACCAGCATAACAGAATACACAAAATATCCCAATCTATAAATGTAAGTTTTGATTTTATTTGTTTATATAGATGCTCTTATGATAGTGATTAAAGGCTCATCTCCACAAACACATATTGCAGAGGAACAATGAAACATGGGGAAACACAGTAAACCTTATTGCAGATCAGAGCGATCTCATTTGGCTGCTCCTTAAAAGGGAGTGGTTAAACAATTGTCCAGAAATGAAAGGCATTCAGATGAATAAATAGGTTCTTTGGATCACTTTGTAGACAGAATGTTATGGCCTAAATGGGTGTGAGACTTATTATGGGATGCATCAAGGATTGTACAAAATTTAGATGTCATCACTGAACATAAACAGTGCATGTTCTGGAATAAATGGAAATTAATTGTCTCTACTTCATAGGAATGGAAAGAACTTTGAAACCTTGCATCACTAGTGGGTGAAGGACAGATCAAACCTATCTAAGCTGTGAAGGAGCCTTAAAGTGAATGAGTCATGCCCCTATATATGTATCACTGATTTGGACTTCAGTTATTTGGCACTGTGCTAAGAATGTGATTTTGCTTCATAAGGTAAAAAACAGTATAAAAATGTATGATGATAGTATGTGTTAATTTGTCTATTCCCTTTTAATAAAATAATGTATATATCTCTTATTTGAGCGTACATTTATGCTTGTATTTGTATGTAGACAGGTATATGTAGTTATATATTAAAGGAAATCTACATAATTTTAATATTAGATTTATTGAAATTCACAGTCACTTATTAAAATATAATTACATTTAGTTGGCAAAATCTGAATACTCTTACTTATTATATCCGACATGCCTGAGATAAACACTACCTCAGGCTTAGGAAGCTACACTACTCTTTTCCTGTCGTGTTTGTGCTACCAACTATTTGCATTCAACCTTTTTAGTTTGGAAGAAGCCTCAGTGAAATACCTTTGTGAGTGGGCCTGACTAAAAATGCTGAAGACCTAAAACCTCTACTACTAATAGCAAGATTGTGTGAAAGTTCACAACCGCTCATTGCTGTACTTCTATGACTCTTCTGAACAATGCACTATTTCTAAGCTCATTAGGGATTTTAGTGTCAGAAGCACTTCAACTGTGTCTCAGAATGGCTCATAGTAATACACTTATATCACTATAAGAAAGCACTTCATACTTGAAGACTCATGAAATCAATGCACAGGAAGGTCTTTATTCACCTCTCCGCCTAGATGCTTTTCTAATGCCTCTCTTTCCACATGTAGAGCAGGTTAATGTTCAAACGTCAATTGTGAGACACTCTTGGTGCTACCTCAGTTGAAAAGAGTAGATTTCACCTGAAATAGAGATGAAAACATGCTTGCAATAAAAACAAAAAATGATTACTTAAAATGGATGATTTCCTGATCCTTATTTCGTGACGTATTTCCCTAAGTCTGGTAAGAAGATCCTGACAAATATTTTTTTGACAATATCCATGCTCAGAACAGTCTAAGCCTTGAAAATGGTAGGCAGTTTTGTGTATTAAGACTGGCTGTATTTGTCATGTAGATGTCTTGTTTCTTGGGGGTACATAAGAGGTTCAGCACCCTACAAACTCTGCCAGTCTTAGGTGATGAGGTCTCTCCTTCCAAAAGTCCACACTTATGCTTAAAGGCTTAGAAGTAAAAATGCTCACTGCAGAATTAGTGAATTAGGTTTGTTTCTTCCCTTTGTTCACTTTATTCACCTGCTGTTATGTGACAGGATACTGTGAATCAGATTTTTCTCAAAATTCTTTTACTCTCTATTAAATACTTAAGTATTACTGCTATGTAGAGTCTGTCTTACGTAAAAGGACAAGACTCTAAGTTTTTCTATTTTTTTTATAGAGCAGGAAAACATTTGCCATTAGTCTCTTTGGGGTATCTTACAACACAAAGCATCCTAGAGAGTTAAGTTATCTGGATTCAGAATGTGGCTTGAAAGAATGACAATGTGGTATTTGAATTTAGATATTCTCCTTGGATTTCACCTGTTACATTTCTGCAAATCACCACTCTAGCTCCCGACCCACATAAACTCAGACCAACGTTCTGAGTACAAAGAGATTTCTCTTTCCAGGCTAGATATCTTGACCTTAGGATGCTTTTACAGCATATCTCCCCCCACAAGACAGGTACCTCATCAGCTATTTCACACACTAGCACCCTCATCTGTGCTACTGTGGCATTGTGAAATCAGATTCTTAGTATCAGCTCTGAGGTTTATCCTATGGAGAAGAAGAACTTTTGTATTTTTGAGTCCAGACTTTCAAAATTTCATAGTGGCAAGTTTAAAGATGCTTCTGTCTGGTGTAATAGTCCCTGCTCCTTTTCCATGTAGTTCTGCCCATGCTAAAATAGGAAAAAGTGGCTTAAAAGAATCACTGTGAACTTCCATTAATTCCACCAGATGGTATCCTTTCACAAAAAAAAAAAAAAAAAAGGTTCAATGTTAGGATATTTAATTATGGCATTAGTCTCTGGGGCCTCATTTTACAGCCGTAGATGGCAAATAGGACTGCTGTGATTACTCCACTATGCATCCAAAATACCAAGATTAGACTGTGATTGGTCTTCTTAAACCACGTTAAAAGACTGTGTTAGAGGCCGCTGTGCAACAGTCATAGGAGTTAGGCTTATAGAGAGTACTGATAATGCTAAGACAACTAAAGGAAAAGAAGTTGTCAGATGTTTTCTTCAAGAACAACCTAAATTTCTTTCATTTTTAGTGTGTGCCCAGGCTGCTAATGGGTCCTTATAAAGCAATCCATGAACAAGATCATGGTTGCCATCTCTGGTAATTGTAGCATATGTATTTAATCTGCACATAAAATAGCTGTTTTTTCCTATACTGTACTCAAAATATTCAGTGGATGTTGAAAATACATTTTGCTGTTCCTTTAAGTCCATCAGAATCTGTAGGAAGATGGCATTAAACAGCCATAGGAATGTAGAGCAACAGAAATGGCTGGGGCACTGCTCAGTGTATTAAAAAAAAACATACAAGCAGTAAAATAACAACAGTCTTAAACTGGTTGCACTAAAATATTTCAATTCTGGAAATAAAATACCAGAAAGTAAAAATAAAATATACAAGATTAAATGAAAAGGTAGTTTCCATGTTTGATGCTATCCTGTCTGAGTATTTTCCATCTGTGTCAGTTTGAAAGTTTCTGTACATTTTCAAAAGGCATTTAAAACAAAACAAAACAAAACAAAGCAAGTGTTTGCTTGAAATATCACACAGGAAGAAATTTGGTTTTCAGCACAGATCTTGCTGCTGCAGAGGTGGTTAAGCTATTGGCTTAAGGGAAATGGAAACAGACCTATATAAGTAAGTTCCTTACCGAGGCATGCTCTCTGCTTTCTCAGTCAGAAATGAGAACGTGGACAGTGTGGTGCTTGGTCTTGTCCTTCTTTGGAGCAAGTAAGGCATCAGCTGAGACATCATGCCTGTTCTGCTGGGGGGAGAATGTAGTCTGCTTTCTAACTGTGTTCCTTTTGCTTTGTCTCTCAGGAGCTAAGATAACACAAAACTCAAGTCTGGTACTGAAAGAAGATGAGAGTGCTACCCTGGGATGCAGTCAAAATGACAATCACAATAATATGTACTGGTATCTGCAGCAGCCAGGAGAAGGGCTGCAGTTAATCTATTATTCGTTCGGACCAAATCAGGAATATAAAGGTGATATTCACGCTGGATTCGAAGCTAAGCGGATAAGCCGAGAATACTTTCGTTTAGATATCATGTCTGTGAAGAAGAACCATTCAGCTACCTATTTCTGTGCCTCAAATTTGAACACAACACTTCAAAGTCACATGCCTTCTGTACATAAACTCCTCTCCAGTACCTTTCCTCAGAAGGGAGTAGCTTCAGCACAGGGTCATGGTGTGTAGGTCAAGTGGCTACTCACAAAACATAGGCTGCTGAGGAGCTGGTCCAAGAGAGGTCAAGCAGGTTCCGTTTCATTGCTGAATTCCTCTTTTCTGATCAGCAGTTCACCCTCTATCAGTCATGACAGTTCTTAAAGTTTGTCAATCAAATCCAGACATACAATGATACTCACTGTGCCTGGAAAGGTTGTCCTGATATCAAGCACTGATATATATTTTTATTCAGAAATTGGTGTTTTTATTCAGAAATTGCTTGCACAGTCCAGATTTCTGCTGCATGAAGCATCAGTTTTATACATGCTACATCTATCCATTTATTCCTCAAACCTATGTCTTTGCTGCAGCTTGATAAGCTGTAAGACAATTTCTGTCCATTTAGTTTACTCCTTCCATCCATGGATGAGTTGTGAGCACATTTCTGGCAACCTTTGTGACGTTTCCTCTTGCAAGTTCTCAAAGTTCTCTTTTATTTTGAGCAAGTCTTAAACATCTGTTTTTTGAAGACAAAAAAAGTAGAAGGAGGAGCAAGCAGAATGTGATTTCATTTACTGTGTGATTTCTTGATGGAATGTTTCATACATGCACAATGTAAAATCACACACGAATACCAATCAGTGTCTTTCTTGTTAAGGATCCTAAAGCAGTACCCCTCTCCCTGTGTCCTTCATGCTGTTTATTGCTGTTGAGGTGTAAGCGTTCAATGATGTATTCCTAAATTTTTACAAGCAAGAAAGCACCAAGCAAAGGTCTTGTGATATATTGTAAAATCCAACTGCATAGTTCAATAGTCCTGAAATAAGCAATAAGAATATTCTCTTTCCAGTCTGTAGTTTTTGAAGGGCTTAAATAAAGGATGTACAATGACTACTCTGAAAATAATTTTTCCTTTTTTAATATGTTGTTCCACTACATCAGAGTGAAAATTAGGAGGTTAAACCTTCCTGCCTATGTTCTGTTATATTTTTTTCCCTGTCACAGATGGCAGCAGAGGGGCAGTATGACAAAATGATATCTGACATGGAATTGCATATGAAGCAACAGTATGGAACCGAATTCCTTCATTAGGAAAAAATTGCACCTGTTAACATTCATAGAATCCTAGTCTGGTTTGGGTTGGAAGGGACCTATTAATCTATTAAGAAGACCAAACAGTGTATGTTAACACAGTGAAAGTCGGACTGTAATGGGATCTTTATGCTAGCAACAATATCCTTGTGACAGCTGTGAAACATTGGGTCACCTCTGCTGGTGCAGATTTATATAAGTAAAGCATGCAAACTCTTTTTTATCACAGTGAAAATGCATAGCTGATGGTGGTGGCTTTGCTGAAAAAATAGTGCTTTGTAGCTGAATTATTGTTATTGTGCTTTTTGTATTTGTTGCAATTTCCTTGGAAATAAACAGATGGCATTATTTCCAGCACGACCTATGTAGAATGCAGCCATTAAATAAATATAGACACAGCATCCACATTCTGATGTTATTCTTGTATCAATCTGAATTTTGTTAAATTATGCTGTAAGTGCCGTAGGGCGAACGATTATCTGTCAACTGTCACAATGTGATATTTGCAAGATAAATCTCAAAGCTATATCTGCTTTCCATGTACACCAACTTACCCTGCCACAGTCCCAGTACAAGAGAAATGTCAACAAATTGAAGAGAGGTCACCTGAACTAAAATGATCCGGGAGCTAGAAAAGAAGATATGCTCAGGGAATGAGAAGGTATGCTTAGGCAGTTAATTTTGTTCATCTTGGAGAGGAGTAGACTAAAGGTTGGCTAACTGTGTGACCTTAGTACAAACAGAGCTGAAGTTTTGGAGGGACACAGTGAAAGGGCAGTAGGAACAACATGCTGTAAGAGAAATTCATTAGATGTAAGGAAAAAATATTTCCCCTCGATGGTGCTTCAGCACTGGAGGAAGTTTCTCAGAGAGATCATCGCCAAATCTCTGTCCTTGATATTCAGAATTCACCTGGACAAAGCCTTGAGGAGCATGATATAGCTTTTGAATTAATCAATTTTGAACAGTAACATTTATTGAAACATCTCCTGTAGTCTTTTTCCATCAAAATTTTCATCAAGTTATCTTGTTCTGTTGTTCTGAGACACCTAGAAATCACTTTTTTTTTTTTTTTTTTAAAAAAAAAAGCTGATCAGCAACACAAGTCTTTGTTTTTTTGTGGTTGTTGCACAACAGGAACAGCAGCTGCGCATGCAAAAGCCATCTGCAGACTTCAACAACAAGATTGTGTGATAACAAGACAAAAAACCCCATTGGCTTTCGTAAGACTCATATACGTTGCTATTTCTGTTCAACTATAATGTGGTGAACTGACAGCTGCTCCCTTATGCCTCATCCTGAGAGGTTGGGATGTTGCTGTGGTAAGAGAGGCCAATGAGTTATCAAAGTATCTTTTTGAGTAAATGTCAAACCACATCCTGTTTTAGCTAAAACTCAACTGCTGTTCACTTAAAGAGGTTTTCAAGCTCATTTAGGCACACCATCTGCTCTGAGGTGATGGACTTGTGGGTGTGGGTTGATGAAAAACTCAATGTGAACTGGCAACATGTTTTTACACCTCAGAAAACCAGCCATATCCTGGGTTGTATCAGAAGAACTGCAGTTAGCAGGTTGAAGGAGGTGATTCTTCCCCCCTACTCCATACCCCAACATAAAAAGATCATCATGATGTTGGCCCCAGAGGAAGGTCACAAAAATTGTCAGAGGTCTGGAGCACCTCACCTATGAAGACAGGCTGAGGGAGGTGGGCTTTTTTAGCCTGGAGAAGAGAGGGCTCCTGGGAGACTTCATAGCAGCCTTCTGATGCTTGAAGGGAGATAATGAATAGGAGGGAGACTGACTTTTTACTGTCTGATAGTGGATGGGACAAAGGGTAATGGTTTTAAACTAAAAGAGGGGAGATTTAGATTAGATGTTAGCAAGAAACTCTTTACTATGAAGATGGTAAGGCACTTGAACATGTTGTTCAAAGAAGTTGTTGATTCTCCATCCCTGGAATTGTTTATCTCTGGGTTGAACAGAGCTTTGAGATTTGAGGGTACCCCTACCTACCCATGAAAGGGAGGGATCAGAGCTATCCAACCTTTAAGGTCTTTTCCAATCCAAACTATGATGATCCTGAAGCAACATTTTCTGAAGAGGCCTTCAGAGATACTTTGCCTGGCTATATTTTCTCCTTGAAGACCCTGGCTATCCCCTCAGGATCTCTTTGTCTCCTATGCATTTTGCCTCGCTTTTACTTTCACAATTGTTCTGCTTCCAAAATTCTACCAGTACTCCTACCTATTGGCCTGCACTACTCCTGTACCTATTTATGACGTATCTATGAATAAAATGTATCATTGTTTTCCATTTATTTCCAAGCGAGGTTCTTCTGAATCACTAATTGTGTAAGTTGTGCCACAAGCTAATATTTTAATGAGATGCAAAGTGGATGAAAGATCTCCAGAGGCACTCTCAAAGATTAATAATCTCTTGGATTTACTGTTTATTCTTCGCAATAATCTCCTTGACATATATTTCCAATTTAATCTTGACACCTACAGGTCTTCCCAGTTGTTATTTTAATCTCCTCTCCTCCTACTTTCTGTCTTTCATTTTAAAAACAATAAACATGATTTAACTTTTTCAAGGAAAATAATCTCATATTCTTGAGAATTATGTTCTACTTCCATTTTTCTGCTCTCTCCATTCCTACAGGTACACACTGTGACAATGTGCAGCACAATGGTTCGGTTTGATATGTTTAATGCCGTTAGAAAAGACAGTATTTTTTAAATGTTTGCAAGTCTATATGCTGTCCAGGAAGGGGAGGAGGGTATTGTGGTTTATCTTTGAAAATAATACTTGCTTATTTTCATTATTTATTGTTTGGGACAGCACTCACTTTCTTACTCTCAACCTTCTTCTCCATCCCATCTCCCCTCACCCTCTACTATCCATCTCACCCTTCCCTCTTCATTTCTTTCCACCTATCTCTCTCTTAACCCTCCCCTGCCCTACC